>NW_021820675.1:60180-117336 GCF_901001135.1 Rhinatrema bivittatum
GAAAGACAGAACTAAGACAGAAAGACAGAAAGAAGACAGAAAGACAGAACTAACACAGAAAGACAGAAAGACAGAAAGACAGAAAGACAGAAAGACAGAAAGGGAAGAAAGACAGAAAGGGAAGAAAGACAGAAAGACAGAAAGACAGAAGGGAAGAAAGACAGAAAGACAGAAAGACAGAAAGACAAGGGAAGAAAGACAGAAAGACAGAAAGGGCATCAGTGGAAAAAACAAAAACATGGCGGCGTCGAATGGCAGCGGGCAGCAGTGAACGGCAGCGGTGACGAGGAGCGGCGGCAGCGGCGGCCAGTTGCGAGGGAGGGACTGAGTGAGAGGGAGGGACTGAGTGAGAGGGAGGGAGGGACTGAGTGGGAGGGAGGGACTGAGTGAGAGGGAGGGAGGGAGGGGAGGGACTGAGGGAGGGGGAGGGAGGGACTGATTGAGAGGGAGGGAGGGGAGGGACTGAGTGAGAGGGAGGGACTGAGGGAGGGGGACTGAGGGAGGGGGAGGGACTGAGGGAGGGGAGGGAGGGACTGATTGAGAGGGAGGGAGGGGAGGGACTGAGTGAGAGGGAGGGACTGAGTGGGAGGGGAGGGACTGAGTGAGAGGGAGGGACTGAGTGGGAAGGAGTGACTGAGTGAGAGGGAGGGACTGAGGGGGAGGGACTGAGGGAGGGGGAAGGAGGGACTGAGGAAGGGGGAGGGACTGAGGGAGGGGGAAGGAGGGACTGAGTGAGAGGGAGGGACAGACTGAGTGAGAGGGAGGGACTGAGTGAGAGGGATGGAGGGACTGAGTGGGAAGGGGGGACTGAGTGAGAGGGAGGGAGGGACTGAGTGAGAGGGAGGGACTGAGGGAGGGGGAGGGAGTGAGAGGGAGGGACTGAGTGGGAAGGAGTGACTGAGTGAGAGGGAGGGACTGAGGGGGAGGGACTGAGGGAGGGGGAAGGAGAGACTGAGTGAGGGGGAGGGAGGGACTGAGGGAGGGGGAGGGACTGAGTGAGAGGGAGGAGTGGGTGAGTGTGTGGGAGGGAGGGAAGAGTGAGGGGAGAGTGAGAATGAAGGAAAGGTGAGAGACAGGGATGTGAGTAAGTGGAAGGGTAAGAAGTAGTGGAGCAGACAAAAAGGGAGTGGAGGAGGGCTGAGGGAGAGGGGGTGGGGAGTGACTGAGGGAAGGGGAGAGAGATGGGAGTGACTGAGGGAAGGGGAGGGAGGTGAGAGTGAGGGGAAAGAGGCAGTGGGAGACAGAGGGTGAGTAAGACTGAGTGGAGGGAAGGGGAGGAGTGAACGAGGGGAAGGGGGAGTGAGGAAGAAAAAGTGTAGAAGGGTGCTGAGTTCAAAAATGTAGTGAAAAAAAATGTAATGTAGCCCGTTGTTATGGGCTTAAAGGCTAGTTATTTACATAGTACCAAAGGTCTCTCACTGGATGGTGGATTCTGTAGGGCTCGCTTGCTGTAGGGTTTCTCCTTGGGTATTAGATTCGGGAAAGGCTTGTTTAAATAGCCAAGTCGTAAGCCTTTTTCTGAAAGTTAGCAGGCAAGGTTCAAGTCTGAGATCAGGTGGTAAGGAATTCCAAAGAGCGGGGCCCGCTGTAGAGAAGGCCCCGACTCTGAGTGTAATATGGTGTGTAGATTTAATTGTGGGAACAGTCAGTGATCCTTTGTATGCTTCTCTGATGGGTCTTGATGAATGAAGTCTGAGGGGGATTTGGAGGTTGAGGGAGGCTAGGGAGTGGATGGATTTATGGATATTGGTGAAGGACTTCTGTAGGATTCTGTAGTGCATTGGCAGCCAGTGTAGATTTATTAGAATGGGAGAGATGTGGTCTCTTCTTCTGGAATTGGTCAAGATTCTGGCTGCCGCATTCTGGAGCATCTGAAGTGGTTTGATGGATGAGGACGGGAGGCCTAGTAAGATAGAGTTGCAATAATCTATCTTGGAGAATATTACTGATTGAAGGACTGTTCTGAAGTCATGAAAGTGTAGGAGTGGTTTCATTCTTTTGATTACCTGCAGTTTGTAGAAGCAGTTCTTGGTTGTATTTTTAATAAATGTTTTTAGATTCAAGTGTTTTTAGATTCAAGACATCCAAATTTTAAAGTAACTATGTTCCTGAATAAAAACCTACAAGTCCATTATGAATATTTATTGTGGAAATCCTAAAAACTATACCTTCTTGTAACCCTGAAAGTTCATAGCCTGCCACTACTATATGAAAGCAACATCACAAGGCACACAACAAGAGAAAACAACAATAGCATACCTAACACAATGCCTGCCTCCAAGCGTTATGCATCGTTGAAGAACACAACACACTATTTTCTTCAGGGCTTTGAAATAGCTGTAAAGTGCTCGTCATGTGGGTGTAGAAGCCAACTAAAGCCCTGCTATTTTTAATCAAAACGGTTTCCGATTCACAAAGAAATGCACCACAAAACCCAGACCTGTGCATCGTTTCTCTGCCAATAAAGCAGGCCGGGCAGAATAATCTGGGTTTCTCTCACGCAACACAGTTCTACCCCATTTCTACCACTTAAAACCACCTTAGCCTAGCGTTCTGTCCCTTTCCTCTTTCCGGGATCCCGTACTGCGTTCCACCAATTTGTCCAGTTCCCTACCGGCAGGCCTGGGCTAACATTTTAGGTCGCCCCGCTGCTTGAGGGGGATTTCTAGTCACAAAGAGACACAGAGGAGGGAAAGGGCTCCTGGCCAGATGGAGCAAGTAAGCGCCATGACCCGAAGAGTGAAACATGGAAAGCCTTCCTGTTTCCGGCTTCCGGTTCCGCCGCTTGCTCTCGCGCAGGACTACCACACGTTGCTACGCACGCGCAGAGGCCAGTGCAGCACTGCGAGCTTGGGGGCGGGACGTTTCAGGAAAACCAGGACCGGAGGAAGCCGTCCCAACTTGGCCTCAGTCACCAGATAGCTGCAAAAGGAACTGGCTCCGGCCGACCTGCGCCCACTTCGGGTTTTGTAGTTTAGAAAGGAGCCCGAGCGGCACGCAGGACGTGTTTGCGTCACTGAGCCACAAAAAAAAAACACCCCATGAAGGGGGCGGGGCGTTCTACGGCCGGATGTAGCTTAAATAGTGCGTGGAAGCGCGGGAAAGGAAGATTTCCGCCGTACAGCAGACAAACGTTGTGGAGTTGGTTTGTTTCGCTGAAATAAAGTTGCTGCAGCTTCCTTTTCATAGTAACGGAGCAAAGAGCGCACAAAAAGACCCTCGTGCTTCCATTCTCTCTATCCCCGCAAGTCGTTAAGAGTTGAAACTGCCTCTCCAGAAATGTTACAGCAAAAATTAACCCCAGGGCCGGTGCAAAGCCGACTGAAAGCCCTCCCCACACACAATTGAAAATGATGCATTTATATACATTTGACATGGAAAAGGACATTCAAAGTACAGTTTTGAGATAAAAATATCACTATATGTATGTTATATTTAGATGTACTGCTGTGGTGCCAACCAGAAAACCCTGCAGAAAAAAGTAAAAAGGACACTTGTAGTTGGTATTAGGGCTTTTCTTAGCACACAAACAGATTCAGGACATGTGGGTTATGCATCTCTATCAGCAGATGGAGAGGGGAGCAAAGCTGATGTCACAGGATATATATTCTCCTGCAGTGACCTCAGCCTGCCAGTATTCTCCGTCTCCAGCAGATGGTAGAGATGCATCTCCCTACTGGGATTTGCTTCAAATTTTAGAAGGAGAAATAAAAGGAGATTTAATTTGCCCCGCTTTCCTGTGGTGTTACCAAATGGTTCCTCCCTCAGCTGAGAATACTGAAGTGATTTCCGTGCTCCGTCACATGAGTGCCTTCGCCCAGGAGCTGGTTTTGTCAGTTGGTATGGACTTAGCTTTTAAAAAAGCTGAAAGGCAGTGGGTGTAGGAAGCCGATCGCAGCAGTGACAGTATATGCCCTCTCCCCCCGCCCCCCCGCAGCCGGAGATCATCTCGGTCAGAAAAGGCTGAGCTCAGGTAAAGTTAAAAAAAAAAAAAAAGAGAAAGACAGAGTAGAAGGGTCATTTGTAAAGCCTTCCCCTTCTTCCAATCTCCGTGCTCGGCGTGCCATTCTGACATTCGTACCCGCTCCCGAGGAAGGTTAAAGGATTTGGGCAGCTTGGCGAGTTGAGAAGCCTAAGTGGCCTAGGCCCCGCTGTTAGACATTTCTCTGTGACCTGCATGATAAGCCATTGTGGCGTCTTTTTTGCACATTTTCCTGCGCGTTACACTGCCCAATTCAGGACCGTTGGTTTGTGTAGATGCGCCTGGCTCTGTGTCCAAGTTGTGCGCCCAGTTCTTGGACGCTTGGTCAGAATGCCTGCTTGAGCGCCCAGGTGATAGCCGTGTTAGGCACGCACTGTCTGTGCGGACAAAGTTGGGCCGCATTGGTTGTGTGCTTAAGTTGGGAAGGTGACAGTGCATTTAGTTTTGCCTAACCTTAGAACACATAAATGTTACAGCTGGACGCACCCCGTCAGTCGCCGTTAAGCGTACTGACAGACTGATGATGCCTGTGACTAAGAAACCGAAGCGCCTTTCCCTCTGTGCTGTCTGTCACATTCGGGCACATCCTGGCGTGTTCTCTAACTTGTGCCAGAGCTGCTTAGAGTCTCAGGGAAAACAATCTTGCTCTGAATTTTCTAAGCCTGGTTCTTCCCAGCCTGATGACCGACCTGGGTAGAGACGTCTCAGGAGGAGCACCTGATTTTGGAACTCATTAACTAGTTCGTCAGCAGGTGACAGTAGCTCAGTGGGTACAGCATACGTGCCTTCTGGGTTGGGCATAGATCCTTCTACCTGCAATCCTACCTGCAATCCTTTCTTCAGGCACAGTCATCCACCCCATCCAATCCGGTCAAGTCAGAGTCATAGGCGGTGACCCTCTCACTCGCATGATACAACTGTTAAGCACCGGAGAACACCTAGATTGGTAGCAGGTCCTCCCGATAGGAATCCAGATGGTGCTAATGATGAGGCTGATCCTGACTCTCTGGAGGATGGGGAACTTCCTCCAGGACTGGAACCGTATAAAGCTATGTTGATATTCTTGCATAGAGCTGAGCTACTGGCTCTGATTTCTAAGACGTTAAAGATGTGGAAGTAGCTGGGGTAGATTCCATGTCTGAGTCAAAGAAAAATCCCATTTTGGTTAACATAAGAAGTTGCCATACTAAGTCAGACCAAGGGTCTATCAAGCCCAGCATCCTGTTTCCAATAGTGGCCAATTCAGATTACAAGTACCTGGAAAGTACCCAAACATTAAGTAGATCCCACGCTACTAATACCAGTAATAGCAGTGGCTATTCTCTAAGCTTGATTAATAGCAGTCAATGGACTTCTCCTCCAAGAACTTATCCAAACCTTTTCTAAACCCAGCTGCACTAACCACATCATCTGGCAACAAATTCCAGAATTTAATTGTGCATTTCTCCAATTTGTATTAAATATGCTACTTGCTAACTTCATGGAGTACGTAAAGCCTCTTGTTTTTTCCCTGTTATGGAGGCCATTCAAGAATTGATTGATCTTGAGTGGGCTGCTCCGGAGGCCAATTTCAAAGGGGGTCGGGCCTTGAAAGGCCTGTATCCCCTGGATTCAATGGTGAGAGAGCGTTTGTGTATTCTGAAAGTGGATGTGCTTGTCTGTGCCGTCTCCAAGCGGGTGACTGTCCCCGTGAAGGGAGGAGCGGCCTCGAAGGATGTGCATGATAAGAGGATTAAGGCCATCCTTAAGCAAGCATTTGAAGCAGTGGCAATGACCTTGCAAATAGCTTCTTGTTGTTCCCTGGTAGCTCGGTCTTGTTTACTTCTGTTTCAGGAGGTTGATGAATCTGGAGCGAATTCCAGGGCAGTTATGGAGCCAGCAGCCGCCGTTTTGGGAGATGCGGGTTGTGATTTGGTCCACACCTCAGCCAGAGGGGTGGCTTCGGTAATAGCAGCTAGACGTCAGTTATGGCTGAAAAATTGGTCGGCCGATGCAACCTCCAAGACTAACCTTACAAAATTGCCCTGTAAAGGCTCACTTGTTTGGGAACAATATAGAGAAAATGGTAAGTGGGATGAATCCCTGGTTCCTTGCTTGCTGGAGGATAAGAAGCAGACACCACATTCCTTTGGCATGAGAGGTTGTGCCAGGGATCCAAGCATTTTGGACCCTACAGAGGAGTGACCTTTCAGTCCTCTTATCCCAGACAGCCCAGATGGGGCGCAGGCTTGGGTAATTGGTATCTCCTGAGCTTCCCAATAAAGGTTTGCCGACCCACCCCGGGAACAGGAGATTAGGGGAATCCTCTCTTTCTTTCATCAGATGCGAGTCGAAATCACATTGGATCAGTGGGTTCTGGAGATGATATGAGAGGGATATGCGCTGGAGTTTAGCCAAAAGATCTTCATTCAAAAATTGGAAGAAGGATCCAACAGAAGAAAATAGGATAAAGCATAAACATTGGCAAGTTAAATGTAAGACATTGATAAGACAGGCTAAGAGAGAATTTGAAAATAAGTTGGCTGTAGAGGCAAAAACTCACAGTAAAAACTTTTTAAAATATATCCGAAGCAGAAAGCCTGTGAGGGAGTCAGTTGGACCGTTAGATGATCGAGGGGTTAAAGGGGCACTTAGAGAAGATAAGGCCATCGCGGAAAGATTAAATGATTTCTTTGCTTCGGTGTTTAATGAAGAGGATGTTGGGGAGGTACCCGTAATGGAGAAGGTTTTCATGGGTAATGATTCAGATGGACTGAACAAAATCACTGTGAACCTGGAAGATGTAGTAGGCCAGATTGACAAACTAAAGAGTAGCAAATCACCTGGACCGGATAGTATGCATCCTAGGGTTCTGAAGGAACTAAAAAATGAAATTTCTGATCTATTAGTTTAAATTTTTAATCTATCATTAAAATCATCCATTGTACCTGAAGACTGGAGGGTGGCCAATGTAACCCCAATATTTAAAAAAGGCTCCAGTGGCGATCCGGGTAATTATAGACCAGTGAGCCTGACTTCAGTGCCGGGAAAAATAGTGGAAACTATTCTCAAGATCAAAATTGTATAGCATATAGAAAGACAAGATTTAATGGGACACAGTCAACATGGATTAACCCAAGGGAAGTCTTGCCTAACAAATCTGCTTCATTTTTTTTAAAGGGGTTAATAAACATGTGGATAAAGGTGAACCGGTAGATGTAGTGTATTTTGATTTTCAAAAGGCGTTTCACAAAGTCCCTCATGAGAGGCTTCTACGAAAACTAAAAAGTCATGGGATAGGAGGCGATGTCCTTTCGTGGATTACAAACTGGTTAAAAGACAGCAAACAGAGAGTAGGATTAAATGGTCAATATTCTCAGGGATCTGTATTGGGACCGGTGCTTTTCAATATATAAATCATCTGGAAAGGAATACGACGAGTGAGGTTATCAAATTTGCGGATGATACAAAATTATTCAGAGTAGTTAAATCACAGGCAGACTGTGATACATTACAGGAGGACCTTGCCAGACTGGAAGATTGGGCATCCAAATGGCAGATTAAATTTAACGTGGACAAGTGCAAGGTGATGCACATAGGGAAAAATAACCCTTGCTGTAGTTACACGATGTTAGGTTCCATGTTAGGAGCTAACACCCAGGAAAAAGATCGAGGCGTCATAGTGGATAATAATTTAAAATCGTCGGCTCAGTGTGCTGCAGCAGTCAAAAAAGCAAATAGAATGTTAGGAATTATTAGGAAGGGAATGGTTAATAGAATGGAAAATGTCATAATGCTTCTATACAGAGCTCCATGGTGAGAGTGCACCTTGAATACTGTGTACAGTTCTGGTCGCCGCATCTCAAAAAAGATATAGTTGCGATGGAAAAGGTACAGAGAAGGGCATCCAAAATGATAAAGGGGATGGAACAGCTCCCCTATGAGGAAAGACTGAAGAGGTTAGGGCTGTTCAGCTTGGAGAAGAGACGGCTGAGGGGGGATATGATAGAGGTCTTTAAGATCATGAGAGGTCTTGAACGAGTAGATGTGACTCGGTTATTTACACTTTCGAATAATAGAAGGACTAGGGGGCATTCTATGAAGTTAGCAAGTAACACATTTAAGACTAATCGGAGAAAATTATTTTTCACTCAACGCACAATAAAGCTCTGGAATTTGTTGCCAGAGGATGTGGTTAGTGCAGTTAGTGTAGCTGGGTTCAAAAAAGGTTTGGTTAAGTTCTTGGAGGAGAAGTCCATTAATGGCTATTAATCAATTATACTTAGGGAATAGCCACTGCTATTAATTGCATCAGTGGCATGGGATCTTCTTAGTGTTTGGGTAATTGCCAGGTTCTTGTGGCCTGGTTTTTGGCCTCTGTTGGAAACAGGATGCTGGGCTTGATGGACCCTTGGTCTGTCCCAGCATGACAATTTCTTATGTTCTTAAGTTTATAACAAACACCGGGGAAGCTGTCAAATGGGCTGGAATGTGGATCTGCCAAAACATCTGGAGCCGAAGAAAATCATCTAGCTTGAATTTGGACTCTGTAGCAAGCCAAGGCTGTCACTTGTACCTTTAGCATATTAAGGGCCAGGCCCTTACTCAAACCTTCCTGCAGAAATTCCAGAAACAAGGGAATGTTTGCTCTGGCAGGGCCACGCTGCCACTCCAGATACCAATGCTCAAAAATGCTCCATAAACATACGTATGCCTATGACCTGGAATTTGTTTTTTAAATTGACAAACATCACCTCAGAATTACCTTGCTGCAACAGGTGAGCACTCTCAAGTGATCTGGATTTTCTTAAAGAATCGACCCCATGTGCAGTAGGTCTCTGTGCAATGGTAGCCCAACAGATGGCCGTTGATCAGACGCAGGACCCTGCCTATCCTAGGCTAAGAAGTTCCCCTTCTGGCAAATCCTGTATCAGAGCATATGTTGCACCCTTCTTGTGAGTCCCTCCTGTGACTAGAAAATCAAAACAATTTTGCATTCATGCTGGTTGCCATCAGATCCAGGAATGGTAAGCCCCCACCTCCCATCGATGAGGTCAAATGCTGCCCGTGAGAGACTCCATTCTCTGGGATGCAAAACGTGTGGCCGAGATGATCGGCCTGCATGTTTTCTACTCCCACTATGTGGGAAGCAAACAAAGCGAGATGATTCTCCTCCACCCACCCACGGGAGAAGGAGATCCATTCCCAGGGATACGCCCTCAAAGGTTTATATATTCCCCTACCCTACTTGCACCATCTTCTAGAGAAAGTAGGGTGAGAATTCGACAAAGGCCAAATGAATCGCTCTTACTTCCAAATGATTGATGGATCAAGCTACCTCCCCTGGGGTCTAAACTCTCCTGCACATAGAGATCCTAACGATGGGCTCTCCAGCCCTTCAGGCTCACATCTTCCAAACAGAAAAAAGAGACTTGGGATACAATATACGAATATCTAGCAATGAAATGTTGTACCCAAACTTCCTTAATCGCACCATCTACAAAGAGCTTTGTTTTTAGTTAAGAGGAAAAGACCTCAGATGCCAAGGCTGTGAATCCTCACGGTCTTAGTGACTGGGCAAAATCATGGTGATGACAAAAAAAGGAGGTTTTCTAACTCATCTGAGGTCGCCGCCATGGATGGATAACGCCAGACCCTAAGGTTCTGTATTGCTCCAAGCATTCCACCGTAGTGGTACTTACAAATGCTCCTATTCACAGGTTAAAATCAGTGCAATAATAATTGTAACGGTTTACCCAAGCAGCACTGGCATGCTCCACCGTTGCAGTCAGATGCAAACATTTTCCCCGCGCTCTCCAAGCGCCTCTGATTCTGCCAGCTTGTGTTACTGCCCTTGAATGGAGGCTTCCACATGAGGCACTGGGACAGCTCATAAGTAAATCACCAGGTGAATAAAAGCTCCTTGCTGCACTCTGGTGCCTGCACACACCAGGAGGTTATCACTCAATTCAGCTAACAAGGCAGAAACCACCCACAGACAAGCAGAAATGTCTCACAGGCAAAAGGGAGATTGGTAGTGCTTCTGCACTATGCACTTTCCTGCTTTGTCCTGCTCAGATAGCCTCTAGCTAGGGATTCACCCATGTATGAGGACTACCATCCTGCTTGTCCTTGGAGAAAGCAGAGCTGCTTACCTGTAACAGGTGTTCTCCTAGGACAGCAGGAGGTCAGTCCTCACACATGGGTGACATCATCCGATGGAACCCGGCCCGTAACTTTGATCTCAAAGAATGTAGAACGTTCAACATGCCCTACTGAGCACGTGCAGCTGTAGTCATCCCCCTGCCCCTATGCAGAGTCACTCAGTCCATGATATAGCTCATTCAAGGAGAAATCAACTCACAGGAAAGGTGGGCAAGCTTCATGAGAAGAATGACAATAGGAGTGCGTATGTCTGTAAGAAAGTGTCTGCATGAATAAAATTTGTGAGTAGACATGTGTACGGATGTGTCCATGAGTGAGTGTGTATGTGAGTCAGTGCGAATGAATAAGATGTCTGTGTATGAGAGTTTTTGCATGAATAAAAGGATGCATGAGTACACGTGTGTTCGACTGTATCCATGAGTGTGTATGTGAGTCAATATGAATGAATAAGATGTCTGTGTATGAGAGTTTTTGCATGAATAAAAGGGTGCAAGACTACACGAGTGTTCGACTGTATCCATGAGTAAGTGTGTATGTGAGTCAGTCTGAATGAATAAGATGTTTGTGTACAACAGTGTTTGCCCGAGTGTCTTTGTATGATTAAGTGTGCAAGTATTTCAAGTATCTGCGAGAATGGCCACGCCAGTGAGAATGTGAGAATGAGTGTGCATGGGTGACAGTCTGCCTCAGTGATTTGTGCCTAAATCTGTGCATGTGTGTGTGCCAGTTCATGTGCAATTGGATACAGGGACTAAAGGCAGTCAGTTTCTTTTTTTTTTTTTGTTATTAAAGGTTTTTATTGAAACAACAACAGAATGAAACCTACAGATCGGACCATACAAGTAGAAAATGAAGTATACATAAGAAACTGCACAAAGCTGCAATCAGAGCCAGGAACAACTGTAGGTGAAACATCACAGAATAGCAAAACCAAGTTGTTTATGTTTAATGAATATAGCACCCCACCCCCCCACCTTCACAATGACAAAAGAAATTAGAAAAGCAGAGCATACATGGAGTCACACAAAAGCATAGATATGATCTTGTGAGTTACCCCCCGAGAGAAAAAAAAAAAAAATAATAAAAAAAAAAAATATGAAAAGCGAAGGGCCCCTACCGCTAACATAATATTTAAGGCAAAGGACCCCCCGGCCCCCCAGAAAGCCATTGTTGGTAAGGGTGCCAAATCGATGTAAAACGGGAGGCTGTAATTTTGGATAATAAATAAATTTTCCGCACTCTGTTGTGAATGTCCTCTATCTTGGGAGTTCTGGTGTCTTTCCATAAACGTGCGATCTCACAGCGGCTGGCAGTAGAGACAAATTGAACTAACTGATTAGAATCCTGCGAAAGCCCCGTGGGTGCCAAGCCCAGCAGGGCCTGAGCAGGGGTGAGCGAGGGCAGACCCGGGAAAAGCTTGCTCAACCAGAGGGACACCTGCCTCCAAACTAAACGGACATGGGAGCAGGTCCACCACATATGATAAAACGTGCCCTCCTCCCCACAACCTCGCCAATAAGTATCTATACTAATAAACGAAGCTTGACCGACGTGCCGCAAATGCGCAGTAGAGACCAGCTCTACCGCGCATGTGCGGCACAGAGAGCTCAGGCAGGGCACATCAGTCAATCGCGCAAGGCTGCATAACTCAGGAAGAGTTAGAGCAGGGAGAAAGCAATGCGGCACGGCAAGTCAGCCGGAGGTCTCTCATCGTGTGAGGCTGCAGCATAACTCAGGAAGAGTTAGAGCAGGGGGAAATCGAAGTCACGACGCGGGCACAGAGCCAGAGCAGGGAGAAAGCAATGCGGCAGGGCAAATGAGCCGAAGGTTTGTCATCGCGCGAGGCTGCAGCATAACTCAGGAAGAGTTAGAGCAGGGAGAAATCGAACTCAAGACGCGGGCACAGAGCCAGAGCAGGGAGAAAGCAATGCAGCAGGGCAAGTCAGCCGGCGGTCTCTCATCGCGCGAGGCTGCAGCATAACTCAGGAAGAGAAAGAGCGACGCGGGCACAGAGTCAGAGCTGCTCTCATCGCGCGAGGCCCCAGCATAACTCAGGAACAGTTAGAGCAGGGAGAAATCGAAAGCACGACGCGAGCACAAAGTCAGAGCAGGGAGAAAGTGATGCGGCAGGGCATGTCAGCCAGAGGTCTCTCATCGCGCGAGGCAGCAGCATAACTCAGGAAGAGTCAGCTTCCTGCTCTGACTTTGTGCCCGCGTCGCTCTGTCTCTTCCTGAGTTATGCTGCTTCCTCGCCCGATGAGAGACCTCTCGCTGACGTGCCCTGCCGCATCGCTTTCTCCCTGCTTTGACTGCATGAGTTACGCTGCTGCCTCGAATGATCTGTTTCTGCATTCTGTGGCCCTAAATGACACCGCCAGCGCACGAATCAGAAGGCTGGAAAGAAATGACAGCCACAGCGAGAACCGGGATCCCTGCAAGTAAGTAAGTTTATACGTGCTTTAGTCCCCTCCCCCCTCCCCTCGCGCATGCCCCTGGGTGATAGTCAAAACAAAAACAGTTTAGAAGGGTTGAGAGCGGGAAGGGGTTGTGGATTAGGTCTGAGAGGAAAGAAAAAGAAGATGACAGTGAATGGAAGTGAAATGACTCAGAAGTTTTGCTGAAGAAAAAAAAAGGAAGAGGAGTAGGACTGAGGGAGACGGAAGTGGATGTGGATAAGGTGATAAGGAAAGGGAAGATAAAGGGAGAAGAATTAAAGTGGAAAGGGTCAGATGTTCTGCTAAGAAGAAAAAAGTGAGTAGAGGAGGGCTGAGGAAGAAGGAAGGGGTTCTGGATAAGGTAACAGGGGAAGTAAAGGGAAGATGAAAGAGAATGGAAGGAGAAGGAAAAAATATATGATTTATTAAGTGAAAAAAGGGTCATAAGTTGTGGAGAAGAGAACTGCTCTGAACAACATGACAGTGTAACCAATTGAATTAATCCCATTTGAATGGAAAATCTATCACAGACGTGCGCAAATCATACCATAGGGTAGGAAAATAGAGCAACTCTTAACAACGTGTAGGTCTAACCAATGGAATTACAATCTTTTGAATGGAACAGCTGTCACAGACGTACACAGATCATACCATAGTACAGCAAATACACCACTACAACAGCTGTGATCACATCAGCTTTGACAGCTCTAAGAAAGTGCCACAAAAAGTGACACAAATTATATAACACAGCTGCTCTGACAGCTAACAAAGTACCACTAAAAAGTTTCATTTCTCAGCACAGCCTCCAAGCAACAAATCCACTACACTTATTAAATATAACTTACTGTCTTTAATTCAAGTCAGTCACTGCCTACTTAAATTTTACTTTGAGTTATTACACTTAATTTAGCATACTAACAAACTGAACAAATATGCCACGAGGAAAAAGAAAAATGACAGAAAATGAGCGTGCAGCTCATGATTTTCAGTTTAAACGGAAGAAAGCGGAAAGGCAAAAAATTAGACGTCAAAACAGATCAGAAGCAGAAAGAAATACAGAACTGGAAAGACTTCACAAATTAAGATTAAAAAGGAACGAACAACAAAAAAAAGTAGAAATAGAGAGACGTCGAACATCTAGGATTACAAATTCCTTACTCATCCTTAAAATGTCAAGAAAAAAAGCTTTAAGCAAATTAAACGACTTTGACGAAACAAATATATCCATGAGCAACCTAGGCACTTTGAGCGAAATTTGTGAACATTGTAATGCAAAACACTTTAAAAATGAGCGCCCAAGTGACAAAAAGTTTAATGTCTGTTGCAATAAAGGATCTGTCGTTTTACCACATATAAGTACAAATGATTACATTAGGAATCTGATGACTGGAGAACATTCAGATTCAAAAATATTTATGGAAAATATACGATCGTACAATAGCGCATTAGCATTTGTATCGGTTGGAGCAAATATTAATGTGCCTAGAGGTTTTGGTCCATATTGTTTTAAAATCCACGGGCAAATGTATCATCTTTCTGGAACCCTTCATCCACCAGAACATAATGATCCAAAATATGCTCAGTTATATATTTTAGATGAGTCAATTGCAAATGATGAAAGAATGAATAATCCAGCAAACAAAACTTGCAAACGACATATCATGGAAAAGTTAGCTGCTACTATTGGCTCAAATCCCTTAGCACGAGCATACAAAATGATGCATGAGGTTGAAAAAGAACAAATACAACTACATGGTATTAATGTAAACAATTCCAATATACACATGAGAATTTTAAAAAACAGGAATTCAGATCCTAGACGATACAATCCACAACGTTGTAATGAGGTCGCTATGGTGTTTGTGAGCCCTGATGGGGAACCACCAATTGACAGAGATTTATTGGTTCATCTAAGACCTTGCAAAAGTGTACATGCAACAAGTCGAGTTGACTATAGGGACAGAAATTTGGATGCTCTTTGTTATCCACTTTTAATTCCAAACGGCGAACAAAGTTGGGGTATTGGCTTAGCTTTGCACAATGCAAGAGGATCAAACTCAAGACAAATATCCCTTAAACAATATTATTCATACTATTTACAAATTAGGGACACTTTTAATCCTTTTTTAAGAGCAGGACGGTTGACACAACAATACATTGTCGATGCTTATGTTAAAGCGGAAAGTAATGATCTAAACTTCGTAAGAAGCAAGCAAAAAGAACTAAGAGCTGAAAAACTTAATGAGCTAACCAACGTTCAATATGATAGTGATGCGAAAAATGCTGGAAAACGGGTTATTTTACCATCAAGTTTTAATGGGAGCCCAAGAAATATGCAACAATGTTACCAAGATGCAATGGCGCTCACAATGAGACATGGAAAACCTGACCTATTTATTACAATGACATGTAATCCAAAATGGAAAGAAATTTCAGAAAATATGGCAAGTGGTGAAGCACCTGAAAATCGACCAGACTTGATTGATAGGGTTTTCAAACTTAAACTTAAAGAACTTATGGAAGAAATTGTGAAGGATGAAATATTTGGAAAAGTTAATGCATATGTTCAGGTGATTGAGTTTCAAAAAAGAGGACTTCCACATGCCCATATGATCTTTACTTTGGCATTAAATGACAAACCTAAAGATATAGTCACAATTGATAGAATAGTTTCTGCAGAAATTCCAGATGCAAATTCACAACCTCATTTGCACGAAATTGTTAAAAAGAGCATGATACATGGACCATGTGATGAAAGAAATCCAAAATCCCCATGCTTAGTTGATGGAAAGTGTTCTAAAGGATTTCCAAAGAAATTTCAATATGAAACAGCTATGAATGAGGATGGATATCCTACTTATTGTAGACGAAAATTTGAGCCAGTAAAACTTGGTAAACATTGCATTGATAATAGTTGGGTTGTTCCTTACAATCCTTACTTATCACTTCGTTACAATTGCCATATTAATGTTGAAATTTGTGCTTCTTTTAAAAGCATTAAATACTTATTCAAGTATACATTTAAAGGCACTGATTGTGCAAATGTAAATTTCCAAGTCGATGAAATACAAACCTATATTGATTCTCGCTATGTAAGCCCTCCTGAAGCCATGTGGAGAATATTTCGCTTTGACATGCATCAGCTAAGCCACTCAATAATGAGACTAGCCATTCATACTAAAGGAGAACAAACTCTTCTATATCAACCTAATTTACAAAGTGTTTCCAGAGCTATTCAACAACATAAGGACACCACTTTAACTGCATGGTTTAAAATGAATAAAGAAAATGACGCTTCACGTATGTACACATACAGTCAGATTCCAGAACATTTTGTATTTATTCAAAAAGACCGGAAATGGCAACCTAGAAAAGAAGGATTTGGAAAAACAATTGGAAGGATGTATCCAGTAAGCATCACTGATACTGAGCGATATTTCCTAAGATTGCTACTGCTGCATGTCCCTGGAGCAACATCCTTTGAATATCTCAAAAACGTTAATGGAGTTCAATATGACACATACTTTGAGGCTGCAAAAGCAAAAGGTTTGACAACTGATGAAAATATTTGGAACGATACTTTGGTTGATGCTGCAGCTGCTGCTTTGCCGAGAAGTTTAAGAGATTTATTTGCCTACATTTGTATATTTAGTGGGCTCACTGACATGTCCAGTTTATGGAATAATCATAAAGAAAGTTTAATTGTAGACTTCTGCAGAAAGCATGGTCATTTAGTTAACAGTCAGTGCAATCTCTGTGATTCATATGCATTAACAGATATACAAGATGTTCTGATGGCGCATGGAAAAAAGTGCATTGACTTTTCTTTACAAACACCTTTGCAAAATCTGCCTTTGCAGTTAAATGAAGCAATAGATGTCCACATTGACAGAGAAATATATGAACAATTGGAAATAACTTTAAACCCTGAACAAAGACAAGCTTTTGATGCTATAAAAACTGCCATTAATTCTACAACACGAGAAACTAAATGCTTCTTTTTAGATGGCCCTGGTGGGACAGGAAAAACACATTTATATAGAACATTGCTAAGTTACATTAGAGGTCATGGCCAAGTTGTACTGGTTGTTGCATCGACAGGAATTGCAGCTAATCTTTTGAAATCTGGAAGAACATACCACTCTCAATTTAAACTTCCTTTAAAACTTAATGAAACATCTGTATCAGGTATCAAAATTACATCAAAAGATGCAAAAAGTATTACTGATTCTGCATTGATCATTTGGGATGAAGCAACCATGACATCTGGGTTAGCACTTGATTGTGTTGACCGTTTGTTGAAGGAATTAACACATGATGAAAGTCTTCCTTTTGGTGGAAAAGTACTATTAATGGGTGGTGACTTTCGACAATGTTTACCTGTAATACCTGGAGGGCATTCATCAGAAGTAGTTCAATCTTCCCTAAAGTTTAATAGAAATTGGAAGGAATTTAAACAATTGAAACTGCAAACCAATATGAGGTGCACAGACATTCATTATAGTGAGTGGCTTATTAAACTTGGTAATGGTGAATTAACAAATACTGTTGGCCTAAGTGAAGACATAATTGAAATTCCATCTTCCATGGTAACTGACGACATTATTTCCGATATATTTGGTACAAAATTGCTACACAAAGATGTGGAAGCATACTCAAAAGTAGCTATTTTATCACCCAAAAATGAAGATGTTAATGAAATTAATCTTCAAGTGTTAAACAACCTGGAAGGAGAAGAGAAAACATATCTAAGTTATGACAATCTCATGAGTGAAGATGGTGATGATGTCAGCGATTATCCAGTTGAATTTCTTAATACTTTATGTCCATCCGGTACTGCACCTCATACTTTGAAAATTAAGAAGGGAGCAATAGTTATGCTGCTTAGGAACCTAAACACTGTGGGGGTCATTTTCAAAGGAGTTACGCATGTAAATGTGACATACTATCGTAGCAATTTTCAAAAGCTATTTACTCGAGTAAAGTGCACTTACTTGAGTAAATCCTATGGACAATTCAATGGCATATATTGTAGCAATTTTGAAAAGCCCACTTACTTGAGTAAAGTGTATTTACTCGAGCAAAAACCAGTTTTGCTCGAGTAAATGCTTTTGAAAATCTGGCCCTAAAAGAGGTTTATGTAATGGGACATGATTAATTGTTCTTGATTTAAAACCAAACCTCATAATGGCAAAAGTTTTAACTGGGAACGCACAAAGCGAAACAGTATTCATTCCAAGAATAGATCTCATTACAGATTCAGGTTTGCCATTTCAACTTCGAAGACGTCAATTCCCTGTAAACTTAGCATTTGCCATGACCATTAATAAATCCCAAGGTCAAACTTTAGACAAGGTTGGAATCTACCTACCAAACCCTGTCTTTAGCCATGGACAGCTCTATGTGGCATTTTCTAGAGTTAGAAGGCCTTCAGATGTAAAAATATTAATTAAAGACACATTAGAACAAGGTAGACTAATTCAAGGATCTAATTCTGTTTACACAAAGAACATTGTATTTAAAAGTGTACTATAGAAATAAACTCTGATTTTCTTCTTAGGCTGTTGATTCTCATTTTTCAAAATAAAATATTGCCCGTTTTAACGGGCTTAACGGCTTGTCAGGATATAAAGGCAAGAATTTATGTAACTGTGAGGGACATTTGTACCAGCGGTACAAGAGCTTATACGAGTTCTCAATAAGAGAAGCAGCAATATGTCCTCTGCCCAGCCAGCAAAACACCGACTTCCAACGCTGAGGGGTCCAGCTAACCCGAAGATCTCGCTCCCAAGCCTTCTGGAAGGTGTAAAGAGGGGGATCCTGTACCAATAACATTTGATAAAGCCTTGACAGCATTTTGGGGCAACTATGCACCCGCTCACAAAGTTTCTCAAAATCAGAGGGTTCCTGAGCGAGTGGAGTACTAAGCCCAGTGGCCTTAGCAAAATGCGCTAATTGCAAATAGGGGTACAACGCCGACTCAGGTAAGTCATAGGCTCGCTGAAGATCAGCAAAAGAGCGTAAAGCTGTAGAGCCCCAAACATGTCCCCACGTCGTAATGCCCCGTCGCCTCCAGTCTAAAAAACTGGAGCTCTCACATCCCGGGCGAAAGGCCTTGTTGTAATATAAATGGGTACTGGCATGGTATTCCCTATTTCCCACCAGGGGAGCACCAAGGTGATGCCACAGGTGAAGCAGCATAAGTGTAGAGGGAGGCAACACCGCCCCCAGATTCACCGTCCAGGTGTGCTTAGGCTGCCAGATAAGGCTACTGAGCAGAACAGAGCCAAGAAGTTCCTGGTTAAAAATAACCCACAGTTTCTGCCTACGGGATGATTGTAAATCCACCAGTTTTTTAAATTGAGCAGCACGATAGTAGCGGATAAGATCCGGAACTCCCAGGCCACCTCTACCTTTAGGTTGTGTAAGTACTCTACAGGCTACCCGGGGTCGCCTGCCCGCCCAGATGAAAACCATACACCTTCGCTGCCATTGTTTTAACATAGACATGGGAACCAGCACTGGGAGTGTCTGAAAAAGATACAATAATTTCGGGAGGACATTCATTTTAAAGGCAGCCATTCTACCCAACCAAGATATCTGATATCGACTCCACTCCTCCATATCCTTTGCTAATTTAGTCCACAGCGGGGTATAGTTAATGGTAAGCAGATCTTGCGTTACACTAAGGTGAATGCCCAGATATTTAATTTTGGTTTTGGCCCATTTAAAGGGGAACAGCTCCTGAAGGAAATTGACCATGCGGGTATGTAAATTGATGTTAAGAACCTCTGATTTTTCCCAATTTACAGCAAAACCAGAAACTCTATCGAAAGCCTCCATCTCGGCAATAACAGAGTCGAGAGAGTCGGCTGGGTCTGAGAGCGTAAACAAAATGTCATCAGCATATAGGGATATCTTGGGAGACAAGGCGCCCATAGGTACCCCAGAAATGTCAGCATTGCCGCGTATGGAGATAGCAAATGGCTCAAGAAATAAAGCAAAGAGGAGGGGGGATAGCGGGCAACCCTGCCTAGTCCCCCTGCCCACATCAAAAGGAGCTGAGTAGCCTCCATGTACCTTTAAACATGCCCGGGGAGAGTGATAGAGCTGACCCAACCACTGCAAATAAGAGGAGCCAAACCCCATATGCTCTAAAGTCTGAAAAAGATAAGGCCAGTGCACTCGGTCGAATGCCTTTTCAGCATCAATTGACAAAGCCACTGCCGGGATGTTGTGTGATTGGGCATACCAGATAATGTCCAAAATTTTGGGAACATTATCCGCAGTAGTCCTCCCAGGAATAAAGCCAGCCTGATCGAGCCCCACCAAGTGAGAAATAAAACAGTTCAGGCGGTTCGCCAAGATTTTTGCCAGTAACTTAACATCGATGTTCAATAAAGAAATGGGCCGATAAGAACCACAAACGGATGGGTCCCGGTCAGGTTTAAGTAATAGTGTAATGCCCGCCAAGTTGGCCTGGGCTGAGAGGGACGACCCCGTTTTCAGGGAGTTGAAAAATTTCAACAGAAGAGGGGCTAGGGCCGTAGCAAATAATTTATAAAACCGGGGAGTATACCCATCGAGGCCCGGGGATTTCCCCAGTTTGAGGGAGTCAATAGCGTTCTGAAGTTCCATAGCGGAGATGTCCCCATCTAAAAATTGTCGCTGGGCCGCCGTCAAGGTAGGGAGGGGAAGCCGAGACAGGTAGGCCTCAATCGAAGCTTCCTGTATATCAGGGTCGCCATGGTACAGAGCGGAGTAAAAACTTTGAAAGCAGCCCCGAATAGAGGCATTATCAGTAAGGAGCCCCCCAGAGGGATCCTTTATTTTTAAAATAGTGGCTTGTGCCTGCTTCCGTTTAAGGCTGTGGGCTAAGTAACGTCCAGCCTTGTTCCCACCCTCAAAAAATCGCTGTTGGGCCAATTCCAATTGATGGGCAATACGGGCAGAATCTAGGGCCATAATCTTATCCCGCAGCTCCTGGATGGACCCCCGCTGCGTAGAGCCAACTCCGTCCCTCATATGAGCCCGCTCCAACTTGGACAAGGCCTTCAGTAACGTCTGGCGCTCCAGCTCCCGCTGTTGCTTAACAAAAGATGCTCTCGCAATACAGGAGCCTCGTAGGACACACTTTAAACACTCCCACAGGGTCCCAGCCCCCACCTCCCCGGTATCATTATGAAGGAGAAATTCACGAATTTCCCCAGTCAATTGCTGCTGAAAGCTACCATCTTCCAGGAGGGAATCATTTAGTCGCCAAAAACGCTGACCTACATCAGACGGGCCCATACGCAATTTAAACCAGATAGGCGCATGATCCGACCAAACTATAGGTTCAATATCAACCCCTGTTACCGCATTAAGTTTGGTCCGGTCAAGCATGAACATATCCAGGTGGGAATAGCTATTGTGCGAGGGTGAGAAGTAGGTATAGCTGCGGGAAGTAGGGAAGCGAGAGCGCCAGACATCCACCCCAGCTATAAGCGTAAGAATCCGTTTGAGCGCCTTCCTGGCCAGGGCAGGGTCAGAGCTAGAACCCGCTGAGGTATCAAAACGAGGATGTAGCGTCAAATTGAAATCCCCCCCCAAAATAACACTTCCCTCCGCATGATCCATTAACAGCTTGTACAATTTAGTATAAAACGCTTCTTTCTGAGAGGTAGGACCATACACCGAACAAAGTGTATAAGACTCCCCGCCCAGAACTACATTAAGGAGAAGGTAGCGACCTAACGGGTCAGAAAGAATATTCCGGACCTCAAAGTGAATGTCTTTATGCACCAGGATTCCCACACCCGAATATCTGGAGGCAGGTGTCGCCGCCGCCCAAAATTGATGGGGGTATTTTTCTGAGCGTAAGAGGCCCTCATAACGCTGGCGTAGGTGAGTTTCCTGGACATAAATCACCTGGGCAGATAACCTGTCTATTTCTTGGAATAAGAGCTTCCGTTTCCTGCCTGAATTCAATCCCTTAACATTAAGGGAGAGGAAGGTAATTGAGGTCATAATCTTAATATCTCTGCACCTCCCCTCCCCCAACCCCACAGCCCAGCACCGAGAACCAAGAGTGCCGGCCCAGAAGAATCCGATAACAAAACCCCATACTCAGCCATACCCGTGTAATAGCCCGGCAGTCCACTTAAATAGAGGGAACCCCTGGCCATACTGACTACCATATAACACTCTAAGAGCGTGATAACTGAGCATTGTGAAGCTAAACCCCCCCCCCCTCCCCCCCACCAAATATCCTGGATGGTTCCACACCTTCCAGAGAAGAACACGGAGGAAGAAACCATGCCGGGGTGCGGAGTCTGCCCCCCCCCCCCCCCCCGGAGCAATCAATTGATAATCATAAAGTCAGAATACACACTGTGACAACAGAATAAGTCCACCCCATGAAATAAGCGAACAAAGACGCTGAGGCACATCTGAAATGGCAGTCAGGTTCACGACAACTTAGTCAATAAGAGCCCTGAGAACTGGATGGGCCAGGCAATTCAGGTGAGGGTCCCAGATTCCCCGTGGTCGCTGGCATTCCTCCGAAGCCGACGGCCTCCTTTGGTGACCCATTGCCAGCGTGGGGCGGCTGGTTTGGAGCCTGAAGAAGCCACCGCTTTAGATATCGGAATATCCACAGTAATACCCACGGCTTTCAGGGCTGGCACCGCATCTTCCAGACTGTGAACTTTATAGGATTTCCCATCCACTTGGAACCAGAGGCCGAAGGGGAACAGCCATCTGTAACGTATGGAAGCACTGGCCAAAGCAGAGGTGACCGGTCGCAGAGCCATTCGTTTGCGCAGGGTAGTCGCCGCCAGAGCTGCAAAAATGGAAATGTCATTCCCCTCCCAACTCCAAACACGCTGCTTCCTGGCCGCTGCAGCGATCCTCTCCTTATAAGCATAAGAGTGAAAACAGACTACAATGTCACGTACCCGGTTGCCGGACTTGGGTCCCAGGGACCGATGCGCTCGTTCGATCCCTGAATCCAACGCAGGACCCTCGCTGCCGGTCTCCGAATTCCCAAGAAGCCAGAGGCATATTTTTTGAATAATAGAGACACAGTCCTGATAGTCCTCAGTTTCTGGCACACCTTTAAAACGAAGGTTACAGCGTCTGGTCCTGTTCTCCAAATCCTCGAGTTTGTCCTCCAAGATCGTTTGTGCGGATTTTAATGTGGTCACCTCCAGCTGCTGCTGCTGCCAGCGCTCCTCGTGCTCATCCAAGCGAAGGTCCGCGTCATCCACACGGCGGCCCAAGGCCGCGTTGTCCTCCCGCATTTCCTGCAGCTTTTCAGCAATTTCCGTTTTAAAGCCTTTAATATCGCGTTGCAGCTCCATGAACCAGGAGCGCATCTCGGATCGGAGGGGACGCTCTGGGTCTGGGAGGTCTTGGTCGGATTCCACGTGCTCCGGGTCCTCCTGCTCGACTGCCACCGCCATTTTAGGGCCCTGGAGGTCCGGCACGTCTCCCCCTTTGCTGTATGAAAATTTTGCAAAGTCCCGGTTTTTTTTTTTTTCCCCATGGCCCCACAGCGTTCCGCTTCCCAAGCGCCCAAAAATCGCCGCGATTCGGGTGGGTGGCACGGTGTTTTTGTAGCGAAAAGTGCTCCGGGGCTGAGAGCTCCTCTAAGAAGCAGCCGGCATGGGAAGTGATGTCACTTCCTCAGGCAGTCAGTTTCTGGAACAGTTATTTCCTGCTCTTTGAAAGCAAGTTATAATGAAGGAAAGCAAACATGGCTGTTATTTCAAAGGAGCTTTAAGGTCGCGCAGTTCCCCGAGGTCCATTTTGCACATCCATGGAGAGAAGAGAGAGAGGTAAGGCAACTCTGGAGGTGCGGAGAGGAAGAGTCACAGCAGAGGAGCGGATTCACTGTCCCAAGTCGCAGGTTTGACTCACCACATCCAGCCCAGCAGGAACCTCCCTGTGTGCCTGCTGTCCTCTTCGTCCTCGGGAACTTCAGTTTTTCAGATCAGCAAAGGGAATTCTTTGCTTTAATCCTCAGCTGATCCAAGAAGACCATAACATTGCTCACAACACATTTGTCTGTCCTAGCACTGCAGGTGCAGGGGCTGCTACATGGCAGGCAGGCAAGTTACCAGGCGGTCATCACGTCCACCAGCCACCCTGCTATCTACATTTCAAATAATACAATCACCAACTATGATGTCCGGCCTAACCCTTCCCTCCTGTGCAGTAGCCCTGGGAGAGTTGTCCTCAGTGCTAGAGGACAATACATCACCTGGAGAGCAGGCCCTTGCTACAGGATCACCTCCTGCTACACCAGGGTGATGTTCTCCTACTGGGAGACCTTTCTGATCCCAGGCAGCACTTGTGCTGCCAGAATGGATTTGGGACTTGGCTACTATGTCCCTAAAGGTCTCGTCAATGCACCTCTCTGTTTCCCTCAGCTCTTCCAAGTCTGCTACTCTGGCCTCCAGAGATAGTGTAACCGTCTCTTTTTAGTCAGTAAGGAGGTCCAGACAACTGATCCGTAAAGATAGACTTTTATTGCCAGCAAGATGCAGCTAAGACAAAGGCTCAGTACAACTGCATGCCCCTCCCCTCCAGGAGCAGACTCTTATGCACTTTACAGTTCTTATCTTTTACACATGCGTTCTAAGCATTGCTGAGCAAGCATATTCCGGCTGAAGGGGCTACTGACCCCCTCCCTAGACACCCTGGAACTTTCGTGAAACTTCTCCCATGTTCTGCAGGAGAGGCTGCTGGGACTTGCAGTTCTGGAAAGGAATTCGCGAGTCTGCAGTAATACAGCCCATCACATAATACATCCATTGTTCTAATCTAGGTTACAGCAGTGAAAGCTTATCAGAGAATAAGAACAGCGAAGCCAAAAAATGAAAATGTGCAATGTGCTGACAGAGAGTTTCTCAATGTCCTAATTACAGCTGTATTGCAGACTGTAAGTAAACCCGTCATGAAGCAGGGAATTCTGGTACATGAAGTCCTTTGTCAGGTTGAAGCGTTCAGACCCCTTCATTCCCCCCTTTGATACTTATCATTATTTATGAAAAGTATCACACCATCACAACGCAACTGTGGAGCTGAAAGAAACAGAAACAAGAAAAATTAGCAATTTGAGTTCTCAGGGGGCCCTAATTTCCCAAACAGTCTGATGGTTTCTTCACGGGTTTGAGACGGATGGGCCCTATTGGCTCCACCCCCCTTTGTAGCCCGAACTTGTCATGTATGGGAAGATGGCCCAGGATAAAACATGAGGATGGTTAAACAGGTTCTATAGGCTCAGAGGAATACATGTACAGTAACAGGAGCTGCGTGGCTGTTTTGCGTTCAGCAATGTCCTTCATCACCCGACGAAGGCGGTTTGAGCAAGAAAGGAATAATTCAGGGTCCTAAAAGACAAAACAGAATTAAACTGGCTGGGATAACAAACAAGCTCTTAAATCCATCGATCATGGAAAACCAACCACGGAATCCATTGGTCCAGTCCCATGCACTATTCCACTGCTGGACAGGGACGTGTGCCATCTTGACCATGCGATCAGTGATATCTTGGATAACCTTGCTTTGGTCATCTACCTGTAAACAACAATTGGAGAGGTTAAATGTTCCACAAACCCTCCTTCCTGGGCCAGAGGGTAATCTAAAACCAATCTATTCTGGTACACTGCAGTCATAATTTTGGTATTTTGTTTTGCCCAGAGTTTAAGAGCGAAAGCAGTCGTTGGTGATGAGCTCCAGGACTGCCTGAAGCCTGATGATTCGATGCAATTAATACTGCTTGGAAGGGTTCCCGAGTTGCCCCTTTTTGCTGCTTCATCTGCTCTCTGATTTCCTTGACAATAGGGTTTGATTTCCTGGTGTGTGCTTTGCAATGCATTACAGCCACCTTGCGAGGTAGCCAAACTGCGTCTAGTAATTCACGTACTTCTGATGCATTGTTCAATTGTTTTCCCTCTATAATGCTCCATGCACTTGAATTGTAAGAAAGGCATATTTAGAGTCTGTATAGATATTTACAGTTTTCCTTCTGCCAACTGCAGAGCTCGAGTAAGGGCAATTAGTTCAGCTTTTTGTGCAGACGTTCCTGGGGGAAGAGGTTGAGCCTCAACGATTTCATCTTCGGATACAACAGCATATCCAGCAGAACGTATCTCATGAATGATTTGGCTGCTCCCATCAGTGAATAAAGTCCAAGCTCCTTGCCAGGGTTGATCCCTCAGGTCTGGTCTACTGGAATGTATTGTAGTCATGACTTCTTCACAATCATGGGCAACTGGTTCAGGTGCCGGCATAAGAGTGGCCGGGTTCAAGTTTTTGCTGTCTTGTATTTGAATTTCAGGTGTTTCACACAGTAAGGCTTAATACTTGACGAGACGTGAATTAGTCATTCATTTTGGTCCATGGGTCTCTAGCAGTCCTTGAATGGTGTGGGGAGTTGTTACGTTCAGAGTTTGACCAAAAGTTAATTTGACTTCTTCTGGAATTAGTAAGCATGCAGCCGCAATGCTTTGAAGGCAACCAGGCCATCCTTTTGCAACATTGTCCATTCCTTTTGAGAGATATGCAACAGGTCGCTCCCATGAGCCTAGAGTTTGAGTCAATACCCCAATGGCCATTCCTTTCTTTTCATCGACGAATAGATGGAATGGTTTCATTACATCTGGCAATCCTAAAGCAGGTGGTTCAATTAAGGCTTCTTTTAATTGACGTAAGCTTGCTAGCTCGTGTCCTTCCCATTGAAAAGTTTGAGACTCTGATTCCTTACCCCGCAACTTGTCGTACAGGGGTTGGGCCATAACTGCATAGTTAGCAATCCACAGTCTACAGTATCCTGCAGCTCCAAGGAACGCTCGGAGTTCCTTCTTACAAGTGGGTACAGGTTGACCTCGTATTGAACTGGTGCGAGAAATTCCCAGACAACGGGTTCCTCCACGTATTTGGAAGCCTAAATACTCTACTTCCAATTCACAGATTTGCGCTTTCTTTTCACTTGCACGATACCCTTTTGAGTACAACGTCTTTAGCAGCTGAAGAGTGGATACTTCACATTCGAGGTACGTCTCTCGAAACACCAGAAGATCATCCACGTATTGTATTACTGGCCCATACATGACTTGGTACATCTTCAAGTCTTTTGCCAGTTGCTCACCGAACAGCGTAGGTGAGTGCCTAAACCCTTGAGGCAAACGAGTCCATGTGTACTGCTGCTTTATTCCAGTAGGTGCATTTTCCCATGTGAAAGCAAAAATCTTCTGACATTCCTCCGCCACCGGGACGGAGAAGAAGGCATCTTTGAGATCAATGACACTGTACCACTTTGATGCAGGAGAGACTTGAGCCAAGATTGAATATGAATTTGGCACGAGGGCTACTAGATCTTCTACTTGACTATTCACTTTCCGTAGGTCTTGTACTGGTCGATAATCATCAGATCCAGGTTTCTTTACGGGCAACAAAGGGGTGTTCCAAGCAGATCGGATTCGTCGGAGAATGCCCAAGTCGTACAGTCTCTGCAGATGTATCTGGATTCCTTGCCTGGCCATATATGGAATGGGGTATTGAGGTTGATTAATCACCTGTGCATTCTGTTTCATCTCTATCCATATGGGGGTACCGTCGATAGCTATTCCTCCCGGGTTCTGTTTGGACCATACTTGGGGTACACTATCCATCAGTTGTCTTCGTTTTTCGTTGAGGGGGGTGTTGTTTTCATATCGATGTTCGATGGTTCGTTCGACTATGGGAAGATGTAGTCTCCATTCTTCTTGGAGGGGACAGATGAGTATCACTGGATGGTCCCTGAAGGAGGCTTTAACTTCCCCTGTTGGTTGAAATCTCAATGTGGTCTGAGGCTTACACAGCAGGTTCCATCCGATAAGGGATACCATGGTCCCGCCTACTTGTATACTTCATTCTTTCTGCAGAGGGGCAGTGAGTACCTGACCTGAGGCGCCCACTATAGAAACAGTCTCTTTCGTCGGGGGGGCCGATTGGTGCAGTCATGACAGATCGTTGGCCTCTGAGTCCAACAGGCCCCTGATTTTTGTTGTGTTACCTCGTGGATCTCCACCAGAGGGTCAGTGGGGATTCTTCCCTCCCGGTCTCTTCAGGCTGTATGCTCCTTGTCGCCTCCCCCGCCATCTGCCAGTGGGGGTTGTCCGATCTCCTTCCTCCTCGGCCCCTTTGTGTCGGTGCAGGTCCATTTTTGTCGTTAGTATTCACTGCAGGGCTCCCGTATTTCTTTTGCCATTCTTCACAGTCTCTCTTCCAATGGCCTTCATTTTTGCAGTACGCACACTGATTCTTTCCCAAAGGGGGGGGTCTTGTTCCCCCTCCTCTTCGCGGTCTGCCATTGTCTTGGCTCCTTCCCGTCCGCGTGTCCTCGAGAGCGGCGGCTAACAGTCACTTTCTCCTTCATGTCTCTACTTGCTTCTCTCTTTTCTCTTCCACTTCTCTATTTCCACATACCTGGTCTGCTATAGCTTTTAACTGGCTGAGGCTCATGCCCTCAAAGCCTTCGGCCTTCTGCAGCTTCTTTCGGATGTCGGGTCTCTATTATTAAGTTCCTGGTTGCAGGGACGGGCCCTTTTCTTCTCTTCCTGATCCCTGTTCCCATACATCTCAAAATACGATGAAAAGATCACAATCCATCTGGAAATTGAATAGGTGACCTGCGCCTGGAGGCAAATCAATTCTGACGAGGCTGAGAAGCTGCAAAACATTGCTTCCTTCATACTTGTAAGTTTGGCATTGGGTTAATTCAATAAAGTCAACCTGGATCTGCAGGCAAGGATCCAGGGGAGGCGCTTTAGGTGTGCAGGAGTGATGATCAAACCCTTGGAAGCCTTGTATCAATTACATTGCAAACACTAAGAACATATGGTAATAGCCAGAGCCCAGCCCCCACCAGTGGTCAAAGAACATAATTGCAATATATATATATATATATGTGTGTGTGTGTGTGTGTGGGCCACTACTTTATCATTTGGGCCGACTCATATTTGCTCTTGTTCCTAATCTTGCATAGTGGCCCCTTCTCTTGCCCACAACTTCCAATAATCCTTATCTTGCGCCTGCCACTGAATCAAAATTTTTAATATTAAGTCTTTGTTTTCTCCGGTTTTTTTTTTTTTTTTTACAACCGGCATCCTGTAATTCTCACAGTCAGCGCTGCACATGCTTGGCTGTCTTATCTTGCCAGTTCCTTAAAACAGGGAGTAGCTCTGCATATTTAACTACTGCTAGCCAAAGAAGCAACAAGAAAAACTTTAACAAAGAACCCATTCTTAATCATTTCTCTAAATTTCCCAGAGACAGCTTCAAAATAAACTGCGTCAGCAAAAGAGAGTTCATACTTTATCATGCGTTCCAATGTAACTTTTAAATAACAGATAATATATAGGAGACAAGTAAGAACAATAATTAACATGGTATTAGAGAATAGAAAGATAAGCATAGGGAGGACACTGGGATAGAAGATATGAGAAAACTGAAAGCTTCTGATTAACGTCAGCATTGAAACGCACAGCCATATTGAATGCACTACGCACTGGCTCAACGTCTTTTTTTTTTCCTCTGGCTCGATTCCCTCCTCTCTCCTGTAATTATCTCTGCCGTTAACCCTTAACTGCCATCAAGTTCTAAACTTCAACACCAGTAAATGCATTCTCCAGTAATCAAATCAGTATTTTAACTTAACACTGTACATTAATTTGTTGTATAGTAGTCTTGTGCAGCATCTGTAAACCAAAATCTCTTCTTATTAGGGTTTAAAACAATTAAAACAATTAAAAAAATCCCTGGTACATGTGCTTGCAATTCACAGATAGCAGTTACATACATTACAATCCTTAATAATGGGGACTTCCAGTTCCCCATTTTGTGCGCCTGAGCCACCATTACGAGGGCGGCTCCCTCCACTAACTTCTTTGCCCACGACGGAGGATTTTCAATAACTGCAATCCAAGCAGTTATGTACGGTATATCCTCAGGGCAACCCGGATTCCCTTCTTCACTAACTATTTTCTGGACCCTCGTGGCCGTTTGGAAATCGAAAGTTCCTACCGTAGGCCAATTTACACACAAACTGGGCCACCTATGGGTACATCGTTGAATCATTCCGGGTTTAGTACATTTATGTCTATCGAACACTTCCCTATAGTGTTCCGTCATGACTTTTAATGGAGTCGAACCGCCCCCTCCCATCAGGATAGAATTCACAGACAAAGGAGGGAAGGGAAGACGGATAGGTAAGGGGTCCGTACCCGTCAGACACAAAAGGGTCACAATCGCCCCGACTAGGACGCGGTCAGCCCGGCCTAGAACTGCGAGGCCATTCACTCTCTTTCACACAACAAGAAACCTATTCCCACTATCGTATGCGTTACTTCTTTTTCCTCTTTTTATGCGCGTGGCTTTCGGAATGCAATTCCTACCAAACCACCGCTTGGGGTGTGATCAAAGCCCCCTCGGTCCCCTCACGGATGGACCGGTTATTTGCTACTCTTTTAGCTATTCTTCACTTTTCCCATCATTCCCATAATACTCGCCTGCAGGGTTCTTCCGAACGTCATGAAAGCCTTCTTCCCGGATCACCAGCCCAAAGGTCTCAGAGGATCTCCGTGGAATGACCCCCTCAGATACCTGATCACTGAACTCAGCGGTGGCCACTCACCAGGCAAGTCTGGGGGATCACTCCGCCACAAAATCCCCTGGACCAACTGGGGGGCTAAAATAGCGTCCCCGGTACCTCCTGGCTGAGGCTCGCCAAATGTAACCGTCTCTTTTTAGTCAGTAAGGAGGTCCAGACAACTGATCCGTAAAGATAGACTTTTATTGCCAGCAAGATGCAGCTAAGACAAAGGCTCAGTACAACTGCATGCCCCTCCCCTCCAGGAGCAGACTCTTATGCACTTTACAGTTCTTATCTTTTACACATGCGTTCTAAGCATTGCTGAGCAAGCATATTCCGGCTGAAGGGGCTACTGACCCCCTCCCTAGACACCCTGGAACTTTCGTGAAACTTCTCCCATGTTCTGCAGGAGAGGCTGCTGGGGACTTGCAGTTCTGGAAAGGAATTCGCGAGTCTGCAGTAATACAGCCCATCACATAATACATCCATTGTTCTAATCTAGGTTACAGCAGTGAAAGCTTATCAGAGAATAAGAAAAGCGAAGCCAAAAAATGAAAATGTGCAATGTGCTGACAGAGAGTTTCTCAATGTCCTAATTACAGCTGTATTGCAGACTGTAAGTAAACCCGTCATGAAGCAGGGAATTCTGGTACATGAAGTCCTTTGTCAGGTTGAAGCGTTCAGACCCCTTCAATAGGACTCGTTTCCTGAGAGCCAGGAGCTCTTTGCACCGAGTGCACACATACAATCTGTCACCGGTGTTTAAAAAATCATACATGTGACACTCAATGCAAAATACTGGAAAGCCCCCCTCTTGCTGCTGGACTGCTGCCTTCATCTTAGTATTATTGAGTTCCTAGTTAAGTTTAGGATAATAAGGGAGTTGTAATCAGAGTACTTTAAATTTACAGGTGAATTTAGTAATTAATCAGCTAGTGTCCTACAAGGGGATAAATAAACTTTCAATAAGGGCTGGTACAATATTATGTTTGAGATAAGACCCTGATTGATTTATAATGAGAAATTGTCTGGGTGGGAAAGACAGACACTAGAATTAACTATCTCTGGCTTGCTTATTACTTCAGACACACAAAAACTCAAAACAATATATCCCTTAATTTCACCGTTCACCAAACTTTTATAAACCCCAAGATGTCTGAAAACTATACTTACCAATCCTCTTAAACCACGGTTGAATTAATCTTCACTCATTCAAAAGTTGAATTTGATATTAGCGCGCCGTTAGTCGCACGCTTTGGGTCCTCCTTTACTGTAAACCTTGCTGGGCCTCTGGAAGCTGGGCTGTAGAAGTCAATCCCTGGATTGCTTGCGGTGACCTCTAGACTCCTCTCCCTGGGGATGCTGGGAACAGTATGCAGATGAGCCTTCCGGTCCTCATCTACTGCCAACCTTGCGTGGCCTCTGGAAGCTGGGCTGTAGAAGTCAATCCCTGTATAGCTCGCATTGACCTCTGTAATCCTCTCCCGGGGTATGCTGGGAGCAGTATGCAGATGAGCTTTCTGGTCTTCCTGTACTGGAAACCTGGCGGGGCCTCTGGAAGCTGGGCTGTAGAAGTCAATCCCTGGATTGCTCGCGGTGACCTCTGGACTCCTCTCACTGGGTATGCTGGCAGCAGTATGCAGATGAGCCTTCCGGTCCTCATCTACTGCAAACCTTGCGGGGCCTCTGGAAGCTGGGCTGTAGAAGTCAATCCCTGGATAGCTCGCGGTGACCTCTGAAATCCTCTCCTGGGGTACGCTGGGAGCAGTATGCAGATGAGCTTTCCGGTCCTCCTGTACTGGAAACCTTGCGGGGCCTCTAGAAGCTGTGCTGTAGAAATCAATCCCTGGATAGCTCGTGGTGAACTTTGGACTCCTCTTCCGGGGTATGCTGGTAGCAGTATGCAGATGAGCCTTACAGTCCTGCTCTACTGCAAACCTTGTGTGGCCTCTGGAAGCTGTGCTGTAGAAATCAATCCCTGTATAGCTCGCGGTGACCTCTGGACTCCTCTCCCGGGGGATGCTGGGAGCAGTATGCAGATGAGCCTTCCGGTCCTCCTCCTGTTCTTTGTTGCCATATGGTCAGCCATGGTGGAGTAGCACTCTCTCTCTTGTCAAGAGCCTTTTCCTGTACTAATGCTGGGCAGGATGCGGGGTCTCAAAAAAGGGGTGTCAAAAAATTTTGTGGTGTCAAAAAATTGGGGTGTCAAAAAATGGGGTCTGAAAAAAGGGGGTGTCAAAAAATTGGGGTCTTAAAAAATTTTGGGATGTCAAAAAAAGGGGTGTCAAAAATGGGATGTAAAAAACATTTTGGGGGTGAAAAAATTGGGGTCTCAAAAAAGGGGTGTCAAAAAATTGGGGTCTCAAAAAATTTTGGGATGTCAAAAAATGGGTTGTAAAAAAAAGGGGTGTAAAAAATGGGGTGTAAAAAAATTTTGTGGTGTGAAAAAAATGTGGTGTCAAAAAAGGGGTGTCAAAAAATTGGGGTCTCAAAAAAGGGGGTGTCAAAAATTGGGGTATCTGAAAAAAAGGAGTGTAAAAAATGGGATGTAAAAAATGTTTTTGGGTGGGAACAAAATGTGTTGTCAAAAAAGGGGTGTCAAAAAATTGGGGTCTCAAAAAAGGGGTGTCAAAAAATTGGGGTCTTAAAAAATTTTGGGATGTCAAAAAAATGGGTGTCAAAAAATTGGGGTCTCAAAAAAGGGGTGTCAAAAAATTGGGGTCTTAAAAAAATTTGGGATGTCAAAAAAAGGGGTGTCAAATGGAATGTAAAAAAATGTTTGGGAGGAAAAATGTGGTGTCAAAAAAGGGGTGTCAAAAAATTGGGGTCTCAAAAAATTTTGGGATGTCAAAAAAAGGAGTGTAAAAAATGGGTGAAAAAAATTTTGGGGTGTGAAAAAAATGTGTTGTCAAAAAAGGGGTGTAAAAAAATTGGGGTCTCAAAAAAGGGGTGTCAAAAAATTGGGGTCTCAAAAAATTTTGGGATGTCAAAAAAAGGGGTGTCAAAAAATTGGGGTCTCAAAAAATTTTGGGATCTGAAAAAAAGGGGTGTAAAAAATGGGATGTAAAAAATGTTTTTGGGTGTGAAAAAAATGTGTTGTCAAAAAAGGGGTGTCAAAAAATTGGGGTCTCAAAAAAGGGGTGTCAAAAAATTGGGGTCTTAAAAAATTTTGGGATGTCAAAAAAAGGGGTGTCAAAAATGGGATGTAAAAAAATTTTGAAGGGGAAAAAATGTGGTGTCAAAAAAGGGGTGTCAAAAATTGGGGTCTCAAAAAATTTTGGGATGTCAAAAAATGTGGTGTCAAAAAAGGGGTGTTAAAAATGGGGTGTAAAAAAATTTTGGGGTGTGAAAAAAATGTGGTGTCAAAAAATTGGGGTCTCAAAAAATTTTGGGATGTCAAAAAAAGGGGTGTAAAAAATGTGGTGTAAAAAAGTTTTGTGGCGTGAAAAAAATGTGGTGTCAAAAAATTGGGGTCTCAAAAAAGGGGGTGTCAAAAATTGGGGTCTCAAAAAAGGGGTGTCAAAAAATTGGGGTCTCAAAAAATTTTGGGATGTCAAAAAAAGGGGTGTAAAAAATGGGGTGTAAAAAAATTTTGGGATGTCAAAAAAAGGGGTGTCAAAAATGGGATGTAAAAAAATTTTGGGAGTGAAAAAATTGGGGTCTCAAAAAAGGATTGTCCAAAAATTGGGGTATTAAAAAATTTTGGGATGTCAAAGAAAGGGGTGTCAGAAATGGGATGTAAATAAATTTTGGGGGGGGAAAATGTGGTGTCAAAAAAGGGGTGTCAAAAAATTGGGGTCTCAAAAAGGGGTGTCAAAAAATTGGGGTGTCAAAAAATTTTGGGATGTCAAAAAAAGGGGTGTCAAAAAAAGAGGTATAAAAATGGGGTGTAAAAAATGTTGTGCTATCAAAAAATTGGGGTGTCAAACAATTTTGGGGTGTCAAAAATGGGGTGTCAAAAAATTGGGGTCCAAAAAAAAGGGTGTCAAAAAATTGGTGTCTCAAAAAATTTTGGGATTAAAAAAAGGGGTGTAAAAAATGGAATGTAAAAAAATTTGGGGTGTGAAAAAATTGGGGTCTCAAAAAAGGGGTGTCAAAAAATTGGGGTCTCAAAATTTTGGGATCTGAAAAAAAGGGTTGTAAAAAATGGGATGTAAAAAATGTTTTTGGGTGTTAACAAAATGTGTTGTCAAAAAAGGGTTAAATACCTTACTGACCCAGAGGAACTCGGCTCAATTTGAAGCCAAAATATATTATATAAATAGTTTATTTCGACATAATATCAAGATACATTTTAATCACCAATGCTACGTGCAATACATCATATCCACATTTAAAATATACACATCATACACATCACACATACCATCACAACATACCATATAATAAAAAGAACATATGCATCTACAATATAAATGCCCAGTGCAGTGCATTAAACATTCAACAATATCAGTTGTTATAACACGATACCTAGTATCTGCAATTTTTATTAACCCGTATTCTATTACATAGCATATTATTATATTGTTCAAGACTCCCAAGTGTGAAACCTGATACATAGTATCTTTCATTATTCCAAATATACTAGTTAATCTACCAATGCAATATAATGTACCCTACAATGTAATACCCGACGGGACACCCGTTTCGCCCCTTCCTGGGGGCTTCTTCAGGGATATACTGCTGAGTTGTTCACATCAATATTGTATCTGCATGTTCATGTTCATGTTCAACATCCATGTATTGAAATAACTTTCGTGAATTCCATGAAGATCATTAAGTGCATATCACTTTGCACGGAGCAATCAATTCTCCAACTAACCATAAAAACATATTTCATGCAATTAGAACAGATACTTGTTTTATTACGGGGATAACCACCCTGTGCACCATCACCTAAAATACTCCGTACCAACCAGAAAAATTTTAATCACCCCAGTTATTTGCAAACCGCTGTACATATGCTTCGCTTGCGAGCACACATTTGCAGGCAAAATGATGTTAATAGATTTCTGAAAGGGAACTGCTCACATTTGTCCAATTCCTGCATAAAATAGTAAACAACATGGGTAAATTCAAACCTTTTCTTACCCCCAATGTTGTTATCCTACAATAATACTCAACATGGCTATCCTATATATATTTGTATCCAATACCTGCATAAACTAATAACCATCATGAGTAAATTCAATCCTTTTCTTACTCCCAAAAAAAGGGGTGTCAAAAAATTGGGGGTCTCAAAAAAGGGGTGTCAAAAAATTGGGGTCTTAAAAAATTTTGGGATGTCAAAAAAAGGGGTGTCAAAAATGGGATGTAAAAAAATTTTTGGGGGGAAAAATGTGGTGTCAAAAAAGGGGTGTCAAAAAATTGGGGTCTCAAAAAATTTTGGGATGTCAAAAAAAAGGGGTGTCAAAAATGGGATGTAAAAAAATTTTGTGAGTGAAAAAATTGGTCTCAAAAAAGGGGTGTTAAAAAATTGGGGTCTCAAAAAATTTTGGGATGTGAAAAAAAGGAGTGTAAAAAATGGGATGTAAAAAATGTTTTTGGGTGTGAACAAAATGTGTTGTCAAAAAAGGGGTGTCAAAAAATTGGGGTCTCAAAAAAGGGGTGTTAAAAAATTGGGGTGTTAAAAAATTTTGGGATGTCAAAAAAAGGGGTGTCAAAAATGGGATGTAAAAAAATTTTGGGGTGTGAAAAAAAGGTGGTGTCAAAAAAGGGGTGTCAAAATAGGGGTGTCAAAAAATTGGGGTCTCAAAAAATTTTGGGATATCAAAAAATGGGGTGTCAAAAAATGTTTGGATTACTTACCTGGTAATCCCCTTTTCCTTAGTGTAGACAGATGGACTCAGTACGCATGGGATAGTATCCGTGTACTAGCAGTTGGAGACGGATCTGACGTCAGTACGGGGGCGTATATAGCCCCACAGGAAGCGCAGCGACTCAGTAATCTTCCTTGCAAAAGCTGTTATGGATGTGTGTACTGACGCTCAGTGAAAAGTGAAAAGTGAAAACAAGATTCCCCTGACCGATTGACAGTGGCTGGAGACTGCCAGCATTCCCAACCGGACGGCGGAGACACCTGGTAGAGTGTACGCACTAATGTAACCAAAGGCATGGCTTACCTGGATTCGGTGAAACGCATGCATACAGGCAGCGGGGCGGGATGCTGAGTCCATCTGTCTACACTAAGGAAAAGGGGATTACCAGGTAAGTAATCCAAACATTTCCTGGCGTGTAGCCAGATGGACTCATTACGCATGGGATGTACAAAAGCTTTACTTCCCACCTGGGCGGGAGGCTGCCTGAGGACCATGCAAAACCGCCCTCGCAAAAGCTGAGTCCTCCCTAGCCTGGACATCCAGACGGTAGAACCTGGAAAAGGTATGGAGGGAGGACCATGTCGCTGCTTTGCAGATGTCTGCCGGAGACAGCATCCTTGATTCAGCCCAAGATGCCGCTTGGGCTCTGGTAGAGTGAGCCTTGACCTGTAGAGGCGGAGTTTTCCCGGCCTCCACGTAGGCGGCCCTGACGAATTCTTTAATCCAGCGGGCGATGGTGGGCCGCGAGGCCGCTTCCCCTAGCTTCTTCCCGCTACAGATGGTCCGTCTTCCGTAGGTCTCGTGTAAGTTCCAGATACCTGGGCAGCAGTCTGCCAATGTCGAGATGGCGTAATAAATGACCTTCTTCAGATTTCTTCAGCCCCGCCGTGGTAGGCAGAGATATAGTCTGATGAAGATGAAACTGTGAAACCACCTTAGGTAAAAAGGAGGGAACCGTACGAAGATGGATAGCCTCCAGAGTGATCCTGAGAAAGGGATCGCGGCAGGACAGTGCCTGTAACTCGGAGATGCGGCGTGCCGAACACACCGCCAGCAAGAACACCATCTTCAAGGTTAGGGAACGGAGAGACAGGCCCCGAAGGGGTTGGAAGGTGGACCCCACGAGGAAATCCAAAACAAGGTTGAGGTTCCACAAAGGCACAGGCCACTTCAGTGGCGGACGAATATGCTTGACTCCCTGCAGGAAGCGAGAAACATCTGGGTGCTTGGCGATGGTCTTGCCATCCCTCCTGGGACCATAGCAAGACAGCGCAGCCACCTGAACCTTGATGGAGCTGAGGGACAGCCCCTTCTGAAGGCCATCCTGCAGGAAATCCAACACAATAGGGATTGTGGAGGCATGTGGATTGGTGCCATGAGTGTCGCACCATGCTTCAAAAACTCTCCAGATCCGGATGTAGGTGAGGGATGTGGAAAACTTGCGAGCCCGGAGGAGGGTATCAATCACGGGCTCCGAATAACCCCTCTTCTTCAATCTAGCCCTCTCAAGGGCCATACCGTAAGAGAGAATTGATCCGGATCCCCGTGAAGGATGGGACCCTGATGTAGAAGGTCCCGAAGAGGAGGCAGAGGAAGAGGCTCCCCTGCCAGTAGCCTTCTCATGTCCGCGTACCAGGGTCTTCTTGGCCAGTCCGGCGCCACCAGAAGAACGAGGCCCCGGTGTCCCTGAATCTTGCGGATGACAGCGCCTAGGAGAGGCCACGGAGGAAAGGCGTACAGTAGAGTCCCTGGAGGCCATGGCTGAACCAGGGCATCGATTCCGTGGGAGCAGGGGTCGCGCTTGCGGCTGAAGTATCTGGGTACTTGAGCATTGGACTCGTCTGCCAGTAAATCCATGTCCGGAATCCCCCAGTGATCCACAATCATCTGGAACGCTGTAGGGGACAGCTGCCACTCTCCTGGATGTAGGCTTTCCCTGCTGAGGAAGTCCGCCGTGGCGTCGTCCGACCCGGTATTGTGGACGGCGGAGATGGCCTGAAGATTCGCCTCCGCCCAGGTCATCAGAGGGGCGATCTCCAGCGAGACCCGACGGCTCCTGGTTCCGCCCTGACGGTTGACGTAGGCCACCGTGGTGGCGTTGTCGGACATGACTCTGCCGGCCCTGTTTCGCAGTCTGTGAGCAAACCGAAGGCACGCCAGACGAACCGCCCGGGCCTCCAGGCGATTGATGTTCCACGTGGACTCCTCCCTGCTCCACCGCCCTTGCACGGTGAGTCCTTCGCAATGTGCTCCCCAGCCGCCTAGGCTGGCATCCGTGGTGAGCAAGGTCCACGTGGGTGAGGACATCCTCGACCCCCTGCTCAGGTGGGCGGACTGCAACCACCACCTCAGCTGGGTCCAAACCCCGGCCGGCAGAGGAAGGTGCGTGGAATACTCCCGTCGACGGGGGTTCCAGCGAGAGAGCAGGGAATGCTGTAGAGGTCTCATATGGGCCCGCGCCCAAGTCACCACTTCCAGGGTGGATGCCATGAGACCCAGAACCTGCATGTAATCCCAGGCTATGGGCCGCCTGGCTCCCATCAGATACCGGAGATGCTGCCGAAGCTTCAACTGTCTCTCGGTCGTAAGACTGACCGTGTCCGCCCGGGTGTCGAACTGCACTCCCAGATACTCTATAGACCGGGAAGGCCGTAAGCAGCTCTTGCCGAGGTTGATCACCCAGCCCAAGCTTTCCAGAAGGGCGATCACTCTGTCGGTAGTCCGAAGGCTCTCCGCTCGCGATTTCGCCCTGATCAGCCAATCGTCTAGGTAGGGATGGACCAGAATCCCTTCCCGCCTGAGTGCCGCCGCTACCACCACGACCACCTTGGTGAATGTCCGTGGAGATGTCGCCAACCCGAAGGGCAGAGCCCGAAACTGGAAGTGGCGGCCGAGAACCGTGAAGCGTAGGTAGCGCTGACGATCAGGATGGACCGGGATACGCAGGTACGCCTCTGACAGGTCGAATGCCGTGAGGAATTCCCCTGGCCGTACTGCGGCCTTGACGGAGCGCAGAGTCTCCATGCGAAACCTCGGAACCCGTAAGTATCGATGGACGGACTTGAGATCTAGGACAGGTCGAAAAGTACCTCCCTTCTTGGGCACCAGGAAATAGATGGAATAATGTCCAGAATTTACTTCCCCGATAGGTACTGGGATGATGGCGTTCAAAGACAGGAGCCTCGCCAGGGTAGCGTCCAAAGCCGCCTGCTTGTGCAGGGGACAAGACGATTCCACAAACCTGTCCGGGGGGAGATGATGAAAGTCCAGGTAATAACCCTCCCGGATAACGGCGAGGACCCACCGGTCTGACGTAATCTCGACCCATCTGGGGTAGAAGAGGGCCAACCTGCCCCCTATGGCTCCGTCCCCCAGATGAGTCGGCGTAACCTCATTGGGAGGCGCGGCCGGGACCCGAGCCCGGGCCTGCTCCCCTCCTGCGCTGCTTGGTCCGAAAGGACTGATTCCTGGCCGGAGGACGTGGTGCCTGGTAACGACCCTTGTAAGGAACAAAGCGCTGTGAACTCCTGCCCCCGGAGGGCCTTGGAAAAGCGCGCTGCCCCCTTATGAACCGATCTTCCGGCAATCTGGGCACTGGAGAGGCACCCCACGTACTGGCCAGCTTCTCCAGGTTGCTGCCGAAGAGAAAGGAGCCCTTAAAAGGCAATGTGGTGAGGCGTGACTTAGAAGGCGCATCCGCTGACCATCTCCGGATCCAGAGCTGCCTCCTGGCAGCGATGGAGGATGAAATCCCCTTAGCTGTTGTGCGGACCAGGTCAGAAGCCGCATCCGTAAGGAAGGAAAGAGCGGATTCCACGTCAGCCGCTGGAGCGTTGTTCCGAACCTGCGACAAACAGGCACGCGTCACTACCGTACAGCAGGTGGCAATCCGCAAAGATAAAGCCGCCACCTCAAAGGATCGTCTCAGAATGGCGTCCAGTCGTCGGTCATGAGGCTCCCTGAGGGCCGTCCCCTCTTCCACGGGAACGGTAGTGCGCTTGACCACAGCGCTAATCAAGGCGTCCACCTGAGGGCATGCCAACAGGTCCTGGAGAGCCGGTGCCAACGGGTACATGCCCGTCAGCGCCCGCCCCCCTTTGAAGGCCGCCGCAGGCGCCACCCATTCCAAATCTATCAGTTGTTGAGCTGCTTGTAAGAAAGGAAAAGGCGCGTTCGGCAGCAAGTGGCGCGTAATACAATAGGCGCTCAAGAATAACAGGCGGCAGCAAGAGGCGCTTAACACAATAGGCGCACAATAATAATAAGCGGCAGCAAGAGGCGCGTAATACAATAGGCGCTCAAGATAATAAGCGGCGGCAAGAGGCGCGCGTACAAGATAATAACATGCATTCAATAGGCAGGCAGTACAGGCGGCCAGCAATATACGCTTACTATGCATGTGATAGGCAGGCAATAATAGGCGGCTAGCAATATACGCTCACTGTGCATTCAATAGGCAGACAGTAATAGGCGGTCAGCAATATACGCTCACTGTGCATTCAAGAGGCAGACAGTAATAGGCGGTCAGCAATATACGCTCACTGTGCATTCAATAGGCAGACAGTAATAGACGGACAGCAATATACTCCCACTGTGCATTCAAGAGGCACACAGTAATAGGCGGTCAGCAATATACGCTCACTGTGCATTCAATAGGCAGACAGTAATAGACGGACAGCAATATACGCTCACTGTGCATTCAAGAGGCAGACAGTAATAGGCGGTCAGCAATATACGCTCACTGTGCATTCAATAGGCAGACAGTAATAGGCGGTCAGCAATATACGCTCACTGTGCATTCAATAGGCAGACAGTAATAGGCGGTCAGCAATATACGCTCACTGTGCATTGAATAGGCAGACAGTAATAGACGGACAGCAATATACTCCCACTGTGCATTCAATAGGCTGACAGTAATAGGCGGCCAGCAGTATATAGGAACAGGCATTCAATAAACGCAGTTGGAGGAAGAAAGCCGCGCCTATTACGGGCGCGGAGTACCTGAACAGGGCCCAAGATGGCATCCTCCACAGCGTGCCTCGCCACCGATCCTCTATGCCTCGGAGACCCTTACCAGCGTCGGCGCCTCTTGACTGGAACACAGGCGGTCTCCGGCCGCGAGGAAAGGGCCCACCTCTCCACCGCAATTTGAGGATATGCACCCGCTACCTCGTCCACGCCTGGACCGAGGGCCTCGAATACCTCACGCGGACTGTGTCCGGGGACTATGTCACCGCCGCGGCTCGGCTGGACCGAGGACTTTCCCACCGGGGGAGCACGGCAAACACCCCGGGAGCCCACTGGGGGAGGAACCCTTGGGTATCTACCGCAGGAGCGCGGGGCTCTAAGTCAAATAAACAAGAAAGCAAAGTAGAATCTGAAACGAGAAGAAAAGATAAAAATCAAAGTAGTCTTGGAAAGCACGCTCAACCAGCGTGCAGGCACTCCAAACTGCTTTGGACACGGAAATTACTGAGTCGCTGCGCTTCCTGTGGGGCTATATACGCCCCCGTACTGACGTCAGATCCGTCTCCAACTGCTAGCACACGGATACTATCCCATGCGTACTGAGTCCATCTGGCTACACGCCATGAAAAAGGGTGTTAAAAAGGGGTGTAAAAAAGAGGGGTGTCAAAAATGGGATGTAAAACAACTTTGGGGTGTGAGTAAGAGAGTAAGAGTGAAAGAGAGTAAGAGAGTAAGACAGAAAGAGAGTAAGAGTGAAAGAGAGTAAGAGAGTAAGAGAGTAAGACAGAAAGACGGAGTCTGTCCAGAGTCAGCTGCACCGCTCTTCTCTTGAGGTTCGAGCCACAGGGAGAAAAGATGAACCTTCCCTGCGGGGGGCGGACAAATTCTAATGCGTAGCCGTGTTTTATGGTATCCAGGACCCACTGGTCCGAGGTGATCTGCGCCCACTCCGCGTAGAAATACGTTAGCCGGCCCCCAATCCTGGGGACAGGGGAGTGGGCGAGACTGGCATCATTGTGAATACTTGGTAGAGGGGTTTCCGGGTCCGGGAGCAGTGCGTGCGGGCCGACGCCCGCGAAAGGAGCGCGACCAGGGCTGAGACCTGGGGGCGGATGGCCGGGAGCCCGCCTGTCTGTATCCCCTGTAGCGCCGTCGCGCTCTGGCTCTGGTCCGAGAAGAAGAAAACGCTCTGGATGGTCGAAACCTATCCTCCAGCAGCCGATGAACAGCGTTCTCCCCCAGGGAGTTGATGATCTGGTCCAAATCCTCCCCGAAGAGGAACTTGCCCCTGAAGGGAAGAGAGCCCAGACTGTACTTAGAGGACGTATCAGCCGCCCAGTTGCGTAGCCACAGTAGCCGTCGTGCTGCCACTACCGAAACCATGGATCTTGCGAGTACCCGAAAGAGGTCGTACGAAGTGTCCGCCCCATACGCCACTGCGGCTTCTAGTCGATCTGCTTGGGCAGCCTCATCGGCCGGCAGGACCTGAGACGTGAGGAGTTGTTGCATCCAAAGGAGACTAGCCCGCTGGGCAAGCGAACTGCACATCACCGCCCGCATACCCAGTGCGGAGACCTCGAAGACCCGCTTAAGGAAAACTTCCAACCTACGATCCTGTTAGTCCCGCAACGCCGCACCTCCCGTTACTGGGATAGTCGTCCTCTTCGTGACTGCCGACACTGCGGAGTCCACCTTTGGGACCTCGATGAGGTCCAGAAAATCTTCGGGGAGCGGGTACAGCTTTTCCATGGCCCGGCTGCTCTTCAGGGAGGCCTCCAGGGTGTCCCATTCCCTGGTGAGAAGTTGTAAAAACGAGTCATGAATGGGAAAAGCCCGAGCCCTTGGCCGGAGTGCCGCCAGGACAGGATCTCCCTTCTTTGAGGAGGTGACGACAGCGGGAGCTACTGGGGCAGGCGGGTCTGGTGGCGGGTCCAAATCTAATTCCTGAATGATCTGCGGGATGAGGTCGTCCAGCTCTTCCCTCTGGAAGAGGCGTAGGGTACGCGGATCATCCCCCTCCTGCGTGCCGTCCCCTTGTCCCCCATCCGGGAGGTCAGGTCCATGTCCCGCTGTGTCTGGCACCGCCCCCACTGCCGCGGACGCAGAGCGGACTCGGGTGGGAGGCCCCCGCTCCCGGAGGGCTGGGGGGGGCCGGCGTCGAGGGCGACATCCGTAGGATCTTAGGAGGCGCTTCCAGCTTCCAGCCCCTGCAGATAAGCGGTATGCATGAGCAGGATAAACTCCGTAGAGAACCCCGGCCCGCTCGGGTGCGCTTCGATGAGCGGCGTGGTTCCTGCTCCCTGGCTCTGGGTGCTTGGTTCCTGCACCAAAATCGGGGGAGCACCCCCGCTTGTAGAATCCTCCCGGGATCCGTTCTCCCTCGTGGCCTGCGCCTCAGGGCGCTCAGAGTGTAAAATGGCCGCCGTTCCCGCCAAAAATGATGGAGTGGCCGGCCCGCGCCGCCCGGGCAAAAAAAGAGAAATCAGTCAGGGACTGTGAGGTACCTTCCCCCCCGGGAAGGCATTGCACGCAGATGCCCTCCCGGAAAATCCGGGACCCCGGGTCTCCGCAGGCCGCACAGCGTGACAGCCGCGGCATCGGGATTGCTGTGGGAGACAAGAAAACGGCTCCAAAAATGAGAAAAAGCCTCGGGGGGGGGGGGGGGGGGGGCCACGAGCACAAATGCGCCGCTGCGGGGGGGCCCGGTCGGCCCGCACTGCCCGCTGACCGAAAATAGAGGAGGGTTCCACGGGGGGGCCTTCCCGGCCACACAACCCGACCCAGTCGTCTTTTCCTAAGCGCCGCAGCAGCCCATGAGGAGCTGTAAAATGGCCGCAGGTGAGGGACTAAAAGCGAAGAGGCCGGCTCCACCAGTTTTCGCGGGCACCGGGGGCAGAGCTGTGAAGTGAAAAACTGCAAAGGAAAACCAACTTACCCCTGGCTGCAACGAGAAATAAACAGCAAGGCCGCAGAGAAGAGAAAAGGAAGAGAAGCCACTCCCCAGAAGGTGAAAGGCCCCTGCCTTACTCTTCTCCTTTTTTTTTTTTTTTTTTACTTAGTACAAAATTGATACAAACTTGATCCACAAGAAAAACACAGCAACAAGCCAGATAATCAAGCAAGAAAATGAGAAAGAAGGAAAAAGAGGGGAAGCCTGATTCCCCTACTCGCATCTGCTGGAGTCAGAAGATACTGAACTCCTGCAGAGGGGGTAGTAGTATATATGGATACGCCCCCTCAAAGCTTGTGCTGACTCCATCTGCTGGATTGGGGAGATAACCCATTGTCTGGAGTGATCCCGGTACGTACAGGGAATTATCTGATATAGCCTTTTCTAACAAATAACATTAGAGCTGCATATTACCTGCATAAAGTGTTTTTGTTGATCCCTAAAGATTTTTAAATTATAGAGACGAATGAGGGGGGATATGATAGAGGTGTTTAAAATCATGAGAGGTCTAGAACGGGTAGATGTGAATCGGTTATTTACTCTTTCGGATAGTAGAAGGACTAGGGGACACTCCATGAAGTTAGCATGGGGCACATTTAAAACTAATCGGAGAAAGTTCTTTTTTACTCAATGCACAATTAAACTCTGGAATTTGTTGCCAGAGGATGTGGTTAGTGCAGTTAGTGTAGCTGTGTTTAAAAAAGGATTGGATAAGTTCTTGGAGGAGAAGTCCATTACCTGCTATTAAGTTCACTTAGAGAATAGCCACTGCCATTAGCAATGGTTACATGGAATAGACTTAGTTTTTGGGAACTTGCCAGGTTCTTATGGCCTGGTTTGGCCACTGTTGGAAACAGGATGCTGGGCTTGATGGACCCTTGGTCTGACCCAGTATGGCATTTTCTTATGTTCTTATAGATGTAAAGCAAGTTGAGGAAACCAACACATGCTGAGTAGGGCTTCAGAGGAGTAATAAAATAATTGCCTTTAAGATTTTCAAATATGGCAGAAGGTAGGCTAGGTACTGTATAATGATTTCAGTTCAGGGTGTACACCTAAGAAAATGGAATAGGAGGAATATCTCTCTTACATTTGCAGACATTGCAGCACAAGAGATTACTAAACAAGCTTGTTAATTAGCAGTTAAGGAATGTGTACAAACTAGAGCACAAAGGATTATGAACAGTGCAGCAGCAGCATGAATCTGAGGGGAAATAGAAGCTGTGTACACCCAGCTGGTAATATTTGTAACACTTTAGGGGGCAGATATTTAAAGAATACGCGAGCGTGTACTTTTGTGTTTGCTCCGGGCGCAAACAAAAGAAAGCTGGATTTTAGTAGATACGCGCGGAGGCGCGCGTATCTGCTAAAAACCTGGATCGGCGCGCGCAAGGCTATCGATTTTGTATAGCCAGCGCGCGCCGAGCCGCGCAGCCTACGCATGTTCCCTCCAAGGCCGCTCCGAAATCGGAGCGGCCTTGGAGGGAATCCTCTAACGCCCTCCCCTCACCTTCCCCTCCCTTCCTCTACCTAACCCACCTGCCCGGCCCTGTCTACACCCCCCCTTACCTTTCTCCGGGGATTTACGCCTCCCGGAGGTAGGTGTAAATCCCCGCGTGCCAGCGGGCCTCCTGCGCGCCGGGCCGCGACCTTGGGGCGGGTACGGAGGGCGCGGCCACGTCCCCGTACCCGCCCCCAAACGCCCCGATAACGCCGCGCGGTTCGGGCCGGCCCCCGACACGCCCCCCTTGGAGAACCCCGGGGCTCTGCGCGAGCCTGTAGGCCTATGTAAAATAGGCGCACCGGCGAGCAGGGCTCTTAAAATCCGCCCCTAGATGTTAAAATTTGATATACCATGAGTCTCATTGTCCTATGCCCAGCATGTGGGTTCCAAATCTACAGCCGTTTTGTTCTTTGTAACTAGGTTTGGAAAATAAACTAAGGCTAGAAATGTTTATCATTTTTTGGAGGAATTACATAAGCAGAAAGAGGGAAAAGTGTTTCTAGATAGAAAGTATCAGTGGTAAACAGGTTTCAGATGATGTGGAATATAGAACCAGTGGAAGTGATGCTTGGTATTCCCGGAATTAATTAATAGGTGCAGTAATCTAGAAGGATGGGAAGTATTAGAAGAAGGATAAATGGCAGAGGTGTTTAGCCCTTCATAAGGAGTTAGTTTTGATCCTGACAGAAGCACAGGTATTTTGAAGGACAGAATAAGCTGGTACATAGCACAGCTAAGACTAGCATACAGTTACAATGAAAATTATATGCACCAGATTATCCAGTAAATTTGTTAGGCAGAGATTTGTTACAAGCCACGGAAATAGAGGTTTCTTTTGCATCAATCTCCAAAGTTGTGCATTCAGCCAGACAGTTTGTTGCTTTTCACATACAGACAGGAACAGTTTCTATAGGTGCCTGTTTCAATTGAAGCCCTTTTATTTTTTAAACCTTGTCCAAGACCTTCAGACTTCCAACTGATGCATCTGTGAATATTTAAACGATCTATTAAGTACAGTATGTACAGGATCTACGTGCAAGGCACCCTACAGAACTACCTATATAAAGAGCATAGAAAGGAAATAAAATACATTCTACCAAAGTACAAAACTGTCTGTCCCAGGTTTCATTATCACCTTAAGAAAAGGAACACAAAGAGTTTTAAATCCCAGATGCAGAACAGTTCACTCACCACATCTTGTGTAGTATTTTCCAGATACTTACTGTTGAGATTACTTACCTGGTAATCTTGTTTTCCTTAGTGTAGACAGATGGACTCAGGACAAATGGGATAGTATCCGCGTGCTAGCAGTTGGCGACGGATCTGACGTCAGCACAGGGGCGTGTATATATCCCCACAGGAAGCGCAGCTGTTCAGTAATCTTCCTTGCAAAAGCTGTTATGGATGTGTGTACTGACGCTCAATGAAAGGAAAGAAAAAAGTGAAAACAGGCCTCCCCTGACCGATTGACAGTGGCCGGAGACCGCCAGCCTTCCCAACCGGAAGGCGTGGATATAGGCAGAGCGTACGCTCTTAGGAACACAAAAGTCAAAGGCGTACCCGGAATCAGTGAAACCCATGTACACAGGCAGCTGGGCGGGATGCTGAGTCCATCTGGCTACACTAAGGAAAACAAGATTACCAGGTAAGTAATCCAAACATTTCCTGGCGTGTAGCCAGATGGACTCAGGACAAATGGGATGTACCAAAGCTTTACTTCCCACCTGGGCGGGAGGCTGCCTGAGGACCATGCAGTACCGCCCTCGCAAAGGCCGAGTCCTCCCCGGCCTGGACATCCAGACGGTAGAACCGAGAAAAGGTATGGAGGGAGGACCATGTCGCCGCTTTACAGATGTCCGCCGGTGACAGCATCCGGGATTCAGCCCAAGACGCCGCTTGGGCTCTGGTAGAATGAGCCTTAACCTGTAGAGGCGGAGCCTTCCCAGCCGCCACGTAGGCGGCTCTGACCACGTCTTTAATCCAGCGGGCAATGGTGGGCCGAGAGGCCGCTTCACCTTGCTTCTTCCCGCTGTGTAGGACGAACAGATGGTCTGTCTTCCGCAGGTCTTGAGTCATTGTCAGATACCGGGGCAGCAATCTGCCGATGTCGAGATGGCGTAATAAACGGCCTTCTTCAGATTTCTTCAAACCTACCGTGGTAGGTAAGGATATGGTTTGGTTAAGATGAAACTGTGAAACCACTTTAGGGAGAAAGCAGGGAACCGTCCTAAGATGGATAGACTCCGAAGTGATACGTAGAAAGGGATCTCGGCAGGACAGCGCTTGTAGTTCAGAGACGCGGCGTGCGGAGCATACGGCCAGCAGGAATACCAACTTCAGGGTTAGAGACCGTAGAGACAAGCCCCGAAGGGGTCGGAAGGTGGATCCCGCAAGGAAATCCAGAACCAGATTAAGGTTCCATAAGGGTATAGGCCACTTTAGTGGCGGACGAATATGCTTGACGCCTTGCAGGAAACGAGAAACATCAGGGTGCTTGGCGATAGTCTTGCCACCTCTCCTGGGTCCATAGCACGATAGTGCCGCTACCTGAACCTTGATGGAGCTGAGGGAGAGACCCTTCTGAAGCCCATCCTGCAAGAAATCCAACACAATAGGAATAGTGGCGGCATGTGGACTGGTGCCATGAGAGTCGCACCATGCTTCAAAGATCCTCCAGATCCGTACGTAGGTGAGGGAAGTGGAAAACTTGCGAGCCCGGAGGAGTGTAGTAATCACAGGCCCCGAGTAACCCTTTTTCTTCAGTCGAGCCCTCTCAATGGCCAGACCGTAAGAGAGAACTGAGCCGGATCCTCGTGCAGAATGGGACCTTGACGTAGAAGGTCCCGGAGAGGAGGCAGGGGGAGAGGCTCCCCTGCCAGCAGGCGTCTGAGGTCCGCGTACCAGGGTCTTCTTGGCCAGTCCGGGGCCACCAGAAGAACTAGGCCCTGGTGGGACCGAATCCTGTGGATGAGGGCACCCAGTAGAGGCCACGGGGGAAAGGCATATAGAAGAGTCCCCGGAGGCCACGGCTGGACCAGAGCATCGATGCCGTGCGAGCACGGGTCGCGCCTGCGGCTGAAGTATCTGGGTACCTGAGCATTGGACCTGTCTGCCAGTAAATCCATGGCCGGGATCCCCCAGTGATCGACAATCATCTGGAAAGCTGTGGGGGACAGCTGCCACTCGCCTGGATTCAGGCGTCCCCTGCTGAGGAAGTCTGCTGTGGTATTGTCCTTCCCGGCAATGTGGACGGCGGACATGTCCCGCAGATTCGCCTCTGCCCAAACCATGAGTGGGGCGATTTCTAGAGATACCTGTCGGCTTCTGGTTCCGCCCTGACGGTTGATGTAGGCCACCGTGGTGGCGTTGTCGGACATCACCCTGACAGCTCTGTGCCGCAGCCGTTGGAGCGAAACGAAGGCAGGCCAGTCTGACTGCCCGGGCTTCCAGGCGATTGATGTTCCATGTGGACTCCTCCCTGTTCCAACGCCCTTGTGCAGTGAGTTCTTCGCAATGTGCTCCCCAGCCGCTGAGGCTGGCATCCGTGGTGAGCAAGATCCACGTGGGCGAGGACATCCGCGACCCCCTGCTCAGGTGGTCGGACCGCAACCACCACCGCAGCTGGGTCCGAACATGGACCGCAGAGGGAGGTGCGTGGAATTAGGCTCGGTGATGGGGGGCTCCAGCGAGAGAGCAGGGAATGCTGTAGCGGTCTCATATGGGCTCGTGCCCAAGGCACCACGTCCAGAGTGGAGGCCATGAGACCCAGGACCTGCAGATAATCCCAAGCTAACGGCCCGACTGGTTCCCAACAGATACTGGACACGCTGCCGAAGCTTCAACTGTCTCTTGGTCGTAAGACTGACCGTGTCCGCCCGAGTGTCGAACCTTACCCCCAGATATTCTATGGACTGGGAAGGCTGTAGGCAGCTCTTGCTGAGGTTGATGACCCAGCCCAAGCTTTCCAGAAGGGCGATCACCCTGTCGGTTGTCCGCAGGCTCTTCGTTCGGGACTTCGCCCTGATCAACCAGTCGTCTAGGTAGGGATGGACCAAGATCCCGTCCCGCCTGAGTGCCGCCGCCACAACCACGATCACCTTGGTGAATGTCCTCGGGGAGGTGGCCAACCCGAAGGGGAGAGCTCGAAACTGGAAGTGGCGGTCCAGAACCTTGAAGCGGAGGAAGCGCTGATGATCGGGATGTATCGGAATATGAAGATAGGCTTCGGACAGGTCTAATGCCGTGAGGAACTCTCCAGGCTGGACTGCGGCTTTGACGGAGCACAGAGTTTCCATGCGAAACCTCGGCACCCGTAAGTACCGATTGAGGGATTTGAGGTCCAGCACAGGCCGAAAAGTGCCCCCTTTCTTGGGTACTATGAAATAAATGGAATAGTGTCCAGAATTCACCTCCCAGGCAGGCACTGGGAGGATGGCGTTCAAGGTCAGGAGCCTCGTCAGGGTGGCCGCCAATGCTGCCTTCTTGAGCGGGGAACATGAAGACTCCACAAACTTGTCCGGAGGAAGATGATGAAAGTCCAGATAATACCCCTCTCGGATAACTGCGAGGACCCACTGGTCCGACGTGATCTCGACCCATCTGGGGGTAGAAGAGGGTCAACCTGCCCCCTATGGCTTCGTCCCCCAGATGAATCGGCAAATTCTCATTGTGGGATGCGACCGGGACCCCCGCCCGGCCCGTTCCCCCGTCTGCGCAGCCTGGACCGAAAGGACTGATTCCTGGCCGGAGGACGCGGCGTCTGGTAGCGCCCTCTATATGGAACAAATCGTTGTGAACCCCTGCCCCTGGAGGGCCGGGGACCGGAGCGCTGTCCCCTCCGGGACCGGTCTTCTGGTAGGCGAGGCACAGGAGAGGCACCCCAGGAAGCGACAAGCTTATCAAGGTCACTGCCAAACAGAAACGAGCCCTGAAAAGGCAATTTGGTGAGGCGAGACTTGGAAGGGGTGTGAGCGGACCATGGCTGGATCCATAGGTGTCTCCTGGCGGCCACGGAAGACGAGATCCCCTTAGCCGTGGTTCGAACCAAATCCGATGCGGAATCGGTGAGGAAGGAAAGAGCGGGCTCCATGTCAGCCGCCGGAGCGTTGTTCCGGACCTGAGACAAGCAGGCACGAGTGACCACCGTGCAACAGGCCGCAATCCTCAAGAAAGAGCTGCCACCTCAAAATTTTGCTTCAGAATGGCGTTCATCCGCCTGTCCTGGGGCTCCCTGAGGGCCAAACCCCCTTCCACAGGAATGGTAGTGCGCTTGACCACAGCGCTAATTAAGGCGTCCACCTGAGGGCATGCCAGGAGGTCCTGGAGAGCCGGTGCCAATGGGTACATGCCTTTCAGGGCCCGGCCCCCTTGAAATGAGGCCGCCGGTGCTGCCCATTCCAAATCAATGAGTTTGCTGAGCTGCCTGCAAGAAAGGAAAATGGGGGGGCTGTAGGACGAAGACCTTCCAGCAGGGGGTGCTGCGCAGAAGGAATCGAAGCACTGGGTCCAGTGATCTCCAACTCCGCCAGACACTGAGACACGAGGTCCGAGAGGTCCTCCTTAGGGAAAAAGCGCCGCATAGTCCTGTATGGCGCAATCCCCGGGGGGAGGTCCCCTTCGTCCGGGAGTTCGGACTCGTCCGGTGAAACCTCCTGGTCCGAGTGATCGGGACTGTCAATAGCGGGAGGTCCCGCTCCCGAGAAGGCTGCGAGGGTCCCGGAACCGGATCCCTAGAGGCTGCAATCATGGCGGCAGCCGCAGTACGAGCCGGAGACGCCGCCCCCGCCGGAAACCGCAGCAACCGCCGGAAGAACAGGCGCAGCAAGGACCGTAGGGGCAGGACGCGAAGCCGTCTGCATCTGGACAAAGGCATGAATACCTGAAAAAGATCCACCCAGGAAATGGAAGCCGCCTCAAAACGCCGGGGGGTACCAGATCCCCCGGGATTCCCGAGCGGTCGAGACCGCCTCCCAAATCGGGTGGTAGCCGCAGGTGAACTATCAAAAAACTGCGGCTGAGATTGGTCCTGGCCGGAGGGTCCCCCGGCCGCCGCACATTGGGTACACAGGGAATCGGGGTCAGTACCGCGCGCGGCACGAAGGTGGCACGCGGAGCAGAGGCCCAGAGCTGAAACGTCTAGGGCAAGTGGCGGCGCAGCTGCGGCCGCGGCTGCGAGCTGATCCATGAGCAGAATATAGCAAGCGTGCGCTTCCTATGCGGCAGCAATAGGCGCAGGCTAGAAACAGGCGCACAATAGCAATAGGATGCGGCAGCAATAGGTGCTGAATAGAGCAAGAGCACAATAGCAATAGGAAGCGGCAGCAATAGGCGCTGAGCAAAAACAAGCGCACAATAGCAATAGGAAGCGGCAGCAATAGGCGCTGAGCAAAACAAGCGCACAATAGCAATAGGAAGCGGCAGCAATAGGCGCTGAGCAAAACAAGAGCACAATAGCAATAGGAAGCGGCAGCAATAGGCGCTGAGCAAAAACAAGCGCACAATAGCAATAGGAAGCGGCAGCAATAGGCGCTGAGCAAAACAGCGCACAATAGCAATAGGAAGAGCGCAGCAATAGGCGCTGAGCAAAACAAGCGCACAATAGCAATAGGAAGCGGCAGCAATAGGCGCTGAGCAAAACAAGCGCACAATAGCAATAGTAAGCGGCAGCAATAGGCGCTGAGTAGGAACAGGCGCCCAATAGCAAGAGTATGCGACAGCAATAGGCGCTGAAAAAACAGCCGCACAATACGAAGCAGGTAGCAATATACACCTAAGGGCAGTCAATAGACATACAGCAGCAATATGCGGCACATACTCACAGTGGCAGCCAGAAGCAAAGAACAAGGAGGAAAAAATAAAAATAAAAGCCGCGCCCATTACAGGCGCGGAATACCTGAGTAAGGCCACAAATGGCGTCCTCCACGGCTTGCCACGCCGCCGGTCCTCTAGATAGCGGAGACCTGGGTGAAGAGACGTACGCCGTACCAAATCTTCAGCGCTGCCGGGCAGGATCACAGGCGGTCTCCGGCTGCGAGGGGAAAGGGCGATACCTTTCACCGCCGCAGTTGAGGCACTGCACCCGCTACCTCGTCCACGCCGGGAGCGAGGGCCTCGGCTGAACCGAGGACTTACACCTCCGGGGGACCACGGGAGTCACCCGGGAAGCTCAACGGGGGGCACGGCCAGAACGGCCCCTGAGGACGCGGGGGCTCAAAAAGGTGGTGAAGAAAGGTAAAGTAGCTAGAATCTAGAAGAGAAGAAAACAAAAATGAAAGTAGTCTTGGAAAGCACGCTGAACCAGCGTGCAGGCACTCCAAACTGCTTTGGAGACGGAAATTACTGAACAGCTGCGCTTCCTGTGGGATATATACACGCCCCCGTGATGACGTCAGATCCGTCTCCAACTGCTAGCACGCGGGATACTATCCCCATTTGTCCTGAGTCCATCTGGCTACACGCCAGGAAATGCTATTGCTGAATTAAGATATATCATAATGTTAATTTCAATGATGCTGCAATTCCACTTTAACTGTAACCTTACTTTATTGTATGCCAATTGTTTATATCTTTTCAGATTGAAAAAGAAAACACCTTCCTTGCCATTTGAGCTGTAAAGCTTGAAGAATATATTTTTCCTCAGTTTTATTTTCTCATTTTAAATAGATCATTTTTAATTTTAATTTTAGTTTTATTCTGGATCGATGCAAATACTTTTTGTCTACTTTTTCGAGCTCAAATATGTACTTGTTATCTGTTTTTTTGTGTTATGTGTCATGAAACGTGAAGAATGCAATGAATGAATCTGTGTGTCAGTTTAGTGAAATGTATGTGTCTGTGTAATGTCTGAGCACTTAAGTTGTTTGTGCTGATGACTATTGCATGTAACCAATAATAAAGAAGGATTATTATTATAGCAGATGTAGGGATTACCATATATAGGGAGCTAAGGCCATGACAGAATTGTCTCACTGATTAATTTGAATTTGTTTTGCTTGTTATATTAGGCTTTAAATAACATATACATCTAATACTGATTTAAGAGCCTATGCTCGGATGTCATAAATCCACCCAGCTGAGAAAACTGCATACGTCAAATGTAAATGACTTCAGAAATCATCCCATCCTATGCACAGAAGTCATTGTGCACTTATCACATGGACATTAATTTCATATGTGATAACTGATTGTCAATAACAAAAAATATGAAATGATACACCCAGTCAATAAATTAGTTATGTACACATTTAAAATTGTCACTATTTCGATTTAAGATAATACCACAGTCTGAATTGAAGCACTTTAGTAGCCTTACAGTTCCATTAATTTGTAGCATTATGCAGTCCTACACCTTATAATGAGTATATGCATTTAGTTGCTGAGTCAGTGAGATGATTAATTGATATGTTCTTTTTTACTATAATCTATGAAAGCTAATATGATCACACTAACCAAACACCCTGACCCACCGCTGGCGAATTGACAGTGTGATATGTATTTGTATAAATCAAATATTTCCTTGAGGTAAATTCTGCCTATATTGCTGCATCTGCACAAGTATTTTTTCTGTACCCAATATACTTGAATTTAGTGAGCCCTTCTGTTTTTCCCTATATACCTGTTAGAGAATTTCCTCCTGTAACACAACCTATCGGTTGCTTTACCTAGAGTTTAGTCACAAGCTCTCACGGATGTGCGCTGGTAGTGTGACACTTCTGTTCACCTAAGCCCCATTTCTGTCTATGACCAGATATGTCTTATTTTTTGCAACACTTTTGTAGCTTGTCCCACAGGATGTATGCACAACACAGTATGAGTCCTTATGCTGTCCTTCACTTTTCTGGCAACGTGCATTGATTATATCCCTGCTTGCCATTGTAATGAATATTATCCTGGGTAGTTGTTTACAATAACAGTACTCCTTGTAAAGATTTGCCCAGTATACCTAGTATTATATGAGAAACATAATATTTTCATACTAGTCTCTCTTTGTTCTCCTTACCTTAACATGTTACTTCCACTATTGTGCAATTACCTGACTCTGAAAAATAACATATGTGGTCTTGCTATTATAAATTAGGTCCATTTTATAATGCAGGTACCCTTATTGCTCAATCATAGAGCTAGTGAAACTTAGTTATGCTGTTATTATTTGTCAATTTAAGAGTGCATGTCTGCCTATTAGTCTCATTTACTTTTAGGGGGGGATCCAGAGGGATAACACATACAAGGTTAGCTTAGGTTACACATTTAGCCAATTTCTCATAAAGACTTCATACAGTTCTGTCCTCCGAACTGGTACTCGGGTTGTGCCACTTTGCCATTCGTAAGTTGCACAAGAGTTAAATGAGAAGTATGCCAGAGCACAGAAGACCAAAACGGAAGAAGGAAATCCCCAGAACCCTCTGCGTGTCTTTGGCATGCCTGGCTGAATGAACTCTGAGTGACTTACAGAATGTCCCTGGATATCTGTGGAGGCAAGCTGGCACCAGACAGGTGATTGTCTATTCATAGAGTCACCACCCGGGGGAACCGGTGAAGTGACTCTATGAATAGACATGAAGTACTCACATATCCCAACATGTACTGCCATCTTACCCCAAACACCCACACCCCAATACTCAGCTCCGAACGTATCATACCCTTCTTAATACTGTTCATTCCCAGTCCCTTCCCAAATAATAATTCCCAAACGTGCTTTCACACCAGCCTACTCCTAAAAAACATTTACCCCCAGCCCTCGCCAACCTTCCCTAACAATACACACTTCCAAACTGCAAGCGTATAAATGAAATTCGGTTCTGGCTTCCAGTTGCCGGTGTTGCACTGGGCACCGGGCTAGCGCGACACACCCGCACACTGCAGGCGACACACTAAAGTGTTGCGACACACACTTTGGAAAGCTCTGCCCTAAGTAAAGAGCATGTAATGCACTTCTCCTCCAATCAGTAATATTCTCCAAGATAGATTATTGCAACTCTATCTTACTAGGCCTGCCGTCCTAATCCACCAAACCACTTCAGATGCTCCAGAATGTGTTAGCCAGAATCTTGATCAATTCCAGAAGAAGAGACCACATCTCTCCCATTGTAATAAATATTCAATGGCTGCCAATACACTACAGAATTCTACACCAGTCCCTTCAGCATTAACCAATCAATCCATCCACTCCCTAGCCCCCCTTAACCTCCAAATTCCCCTCAGACTTCATTCATCAACACCAATCAGAGAAGCATACAAAGGATCACTGACTTTTCCCCCAATCGTATAGTTAATTAATAGTTTTTAAGATTGAAGTGTTTGTAAATTCAAGACATCCAAATTTTAAAGTAACTGTGTTCCTGAAAAAAACCTACAATTCCATAATGAATAATAATTCTGGAAATACTAAAAACTAGACCTTATTGTAACCTTGAAAGTTCATAGCCTGCCACAACTAAATGAAAGCAACATCACAAGGCACAGAAGAGAAACCAACAATAGCATACCTAACACAATGCCTGCCTCCAAGCGTTATGCATCGTTGAAGAACACAACACACTATTTTCTTCAGGGCTTTGAAATAGCTGTAAAGTGCTCGTCGTGTGGGTGTAGAAGCCAACTATAGGCCTGCTATTTTTAATCCAAACGTATTCCGATTCACAAAGAAATGCGCCGCAGAACTCGGACCTGTGCATCGTTTCTCTGCCAATAAAGCAGGCCGGGCGGAATAATCTGGGTTTCTCTCGCGCAACACAGTTCTACCCCATTTCTACCACTTAAAACCACCTTAGCCTAGCGTTCTGTCCCTTTCCTCTTTCCGGGATCCCGTACCGCCTTCCGCCAATTTGTCCATTTCCCTACCGGCAGGCCTGGGCTAAACATTTTAGGTCGCCCCGCTGCTTTGAGGGGGATTTCTAGTCACAAAGAGACACAGAGGAGGGAAACGGCTGCTGGCCAGATGGAGCAAGTAAGCGCCATGCCCCGAAGAGCGAAACATGCAAACGTTTCCGGCTTCTTGTTCCGCAGCTTGCTCTCGCGCAGGACTCTCACACGCTGCAACGCACGCGTAGAAGGCAGTGCGGCACAGCCCGCTTGGGGGCGGGACGTTTCAGGCAAATCAGGACCGGGGAAGCCTTCCCAACTTGGCATCAGTCACCAGATAGCTGCAAAGGAACTGGCTCCGGCCGACCTGTGCCCACTTCGTGTTTTGTAGTTTAAAAGGAGCCCGAGCGGCAAGCAGGACGTGTTTGCCGTCACTGAGGGGAAAAAAAAAAAGAAGAAGGGGGCGGAGCGTTGTATGCCGGATGTAGTATAAATAGTGCTGTGAAGCGTTTGAAAGCAAGATTTCCGCCGTACAGCGACAAACGTTGTGAACTTGGTTTGTTTCGCTGAAATAAAGTTGCTGCAGCTTCCCGTTTCATAGTAACGTAGCAAAGAGCGCACAAAAACCTCGTGCTTCCATTCTCTCCATTCCAGCAAGTCGTTAAGAGGTTGAAAACTGCCTCTCCAGAAATGTTACAGTAAAATTAACCTCCGGGCCGGTGCAAAGCCGACTGAAAGCCCTCCCCACACACAGACCCACACATAAATGAAAATGATGCATTTATATACATTGACATGGAAAAGGACATACAAAGTACAGGTTTTGAGATAAAAATATCACTATATTTATGTTAGATTTAGATGTACAAGAAAAACCCTGCAGAAAAAATTAAAAAGGACACTTGTAGTTGGTATTAGGAGCTTTTCTTAGCAC
>NW_021820675.1:117836-150589 GCF_901001135.1 Rhinatrema bivittatum
GATTTGCATAACCCACATGTCCTGAATCTCTTTGAGTGCTAAGAAAAGCCCTAATACCAACTACAAGTGTCCTTTTTATTTTTTTCTGCAGGGTTTTCTTGTACATCTAAATCTAACATAAATATAGTGATATTTTTATCTCAAAACTGTACTTTGTATGTCCTTTTCCATGTCAAATGTATATAAATGCATCATTTTCATTTATGTGTGGGTCTGTGTGTGGGGAGGGCTTTCAGTCGGCTTTGCACCGGCCCGGAGGTTAATTTTTACTGTAACATTTCTGGAGAGGCAGTTTCAACTCTTAACGACTTGCTGGAATGGAGAGAATGGAAGCACGAGGGTATTTTGTACGCTCTTTGCTACGTTACTATGAAACGGAAGCTGCAGCAACTTTATTTCAGCGAAACAAACCAAGTTCACAACGTTTGTCTGCTGTACGGCGGAAATCTTGCTTTCAAACGCTTCCACGCACTATTTATACTACATCCGGCCATACAACGCTCCGCCCCTTCTTCTTTTTTTTTTCCCTCAGTGACGCAAACACGTCCTGCTTGCCGCTCGGGCTCCTTTTTAAACTACAAAACACGAAGTGGGCGCAGGTCGGCCGGAGACAGTTCCTTTGGCAGCTATCTGGTGACTGATGCCAAGTTGTGACGGCTTCCCCGGTCCTGATTTGCCTGAAACGTCCCGCCCCCAAGCGGGCTGTGCCGCACTGCCTTCTACGCGTGCGTAGAAGCGTGTGAGAGTCCTGCGCGAGAGCAAGCTGCGGAACAAGAAGCCGGAAACTTTTGCATGTTTCGCTCTTCGGGGCATGGCGCTTACTTGCTCCATCAGGCCAGCAGCCGTTTCCCTCCTCTGTGTCTCTTTGTGACTAGAAATCCCCCTCAAGCAGCGGGGCGACCTAAAATGTTAGCCCAGGCCTGCCGGTAGGGAAATGGACAAATTGGCGGAAGGCGGTACGGGATCCCGGAAAGAGGAAAGGGACAGAACGCTAGGCTAAGGTGGTTTTAAGTGGTAGAAATGGGGTAGAACTGTGTTACGCGAGAGAAACCCAGATTATTCCGCCCGGCCTGCTTTATTGGCAGAGAAACGATGCACAGGTCCGAGTTCTGCGGCGCATTTCTTTGTGAATCGGAATACGTTTGGATTAAAAATAGCAGGCCTATAGTTGACTTCTACACCCACACGACGAGCACTTTACAGCTATTTCAAAGCCCTGAAGAAAATAGTGTGTTGTGTTCTTCAACGATGCATAACGCTTGGAGGCAGGCATTGTGTTAGGTATGCTATTGTTGGTTTCTCTTCTGTGCCTTGTGATGTTGCTTTCATTTAGTTGTGGCAGGCTATGAACTTTCAAGGTTACAATAAGGTCTAGTTTTTAGTATTTCCAGAATTATTATTCATTATGGAATTGTAGGTTTTTTTCAGGAACACAGTTACTTTAAAATTTGGATGTCTTGAATCTACAAACACTTCAATCTTAAAAACTATTAATTAACTATACGATTGGGGGAAAAGTCAGTGATCCTTTGTATGCTTCTCTGATTGGTGTTGATGAATGAAGTCTGAGGGGAATTTGGAGGTTAAGGGGGGCTAGGGAGTGGATGGATTGATTGGTTAATGCTGAAGGACTGGTGTAGAATTCTGTAGTGTATTGGCAGCCATTGAATATTTATTACAATGGGAGAGATGTGGTCTCTTCTTCTGGAATTGATCAAGATTCTGGCTAACGCATTCTGGAGCATCTGAAGTGGTTTGGTGGATTAGGACGGCAGGCCTAGTAAGATAGAGTTGCAATAATCTATCTTGGAGAATATTACTGATTGGAGGAGAAGTGCATTACATGCTCTTTACTTAGGGCAGAGCTTTCCAAAGTGTGTGTCGCAACACTTTAGTGCGTCGCCTGCAGTGTGCGGGTGTGTCGCGCTAGCCCGGTGCCCAGTGCAACACCGGCAACTGGAAGCCAGAACCGAATTTCATTTATACGCTTGCAGTTTGGAAGTGTGTATTGTTAGGGAAGGTTGGCGAGGGCTGGGGGTAAATGTTTTTTAGGAGTAGGCTGGTGTGAAAGCACAGTTTGGGAATTATTATTTGGGAAGGGACTGGGAATGAACAGTATTAAGAAGGCTATGATACGTTCGGAGCTTGAGTATTGGGGTGTGGGTGTTTGGGGTAAGATGGCAGTACATGTTGGGATATGTGAGTACTTCATGTCTATTCATAGAGTCACTTCACCGGTTCCCCGGTGGTGACTCTATGAATAGACATCACCTGTCTGGTGCCAGCTTGCCTCCACAGATATCCAGGGACATTCTGTAAGTCACTCAGAGTTCATTCAGCCCAGGCATGCCAAAGACACGCAGAGGGTTCTGGGGATTTCCTTCTCCGTTTTGGTCTTCTGTGCTCTGGCATACTTCTCATTTAACTCTTGTGCAACTTACGAATGGCAAAGTGGCACACCCGAGTACCAGTTCGGAGGACAGAACTGTATGAAGTCTTTATGAGAAATTGGCTAAATGTGTAACCTAAGCTAACCTTGTATGTGTTATCCCTCTGGATCCCCCCCTAAAAGTAAATGAGACTAATAGGCAGACATGCACTCTTAAATTGACAAATAATAACAGCATAACTAAGTTTCACTAGCTCTATGATTGAGCAATAAGGGTACCTGCATTATAAAATGGACCTAATTTATAATAGCAAGACCACATATGTTATTTTTCAGAGTCAGGTAATTGCACAATAGTGGAGTAACATGTTAAGGTAAGGAGAACAAAGAGAGACTAGTATGAAAATATTATGTTTCTCATATAATACTAGGTATACTGGGCAAATCTTTACAAGGAGTACTGTTATTGTAAACAACTACCCAGGATAATATTCATTACAATGGCAAGCAGGGATATAATCAATGCACGTTGCCAGAAAAGTGAAGGACAGCATAAGGACTCATACTGTGTTGTGCATACATCCTGTGGGACAAGCTACAAAAGTGTTGCAAAAAATAAGACATATTCTGGTCATAGACAGAAATGGGCTTAGGTGAACAGAAGTGTCACACTACCAGCGCACATCCGTGAGAGCTTGTGACTAAACTCTAGGTAAAGCAACCGATAGGTTGTGTTACAGGAGGAAATTCTCTAAAAGGTATATAGGGAAAAATAGAAGGGCTCACTAAATTCAAGTATATTGGGTACAGAAAAAATACTTGTGCAGATGCAGCAATATAGCAGAATTTACCTCAAGGAAATATTTGATTTATACAAATACATATCACACTGTCAATTCGCCAGCGGTGGGTCAGGGTGTTTGGTTAGTGTGATCATATTAGCTTTCATAGATTATAGTAAAAAAGAACATATCAATTAATCATCTCACTGACTCAGCAACTAAATGCATATACTCATTATAAGGTGTAGGACTGCATAATGCTACAAATTAATGGAACTGTAAGGCTACTAAAGTGCTTCAATTCAGACTGTGGTATTATCTTAAAATCAAAATAGTGACAATTTTAAATGTGTACATAACTAATTTATTGACTGGGTGTATCATTTCATATTTTTTGTTATTGACAATCAGTTATCACATATGAAATTAATGTCCATGTGATAAGTGCACAATGACTTCTGTGCATAGGATGGGATGATTTCTGAAGTCATTTACATTTGACGTATGCAGTTTTCTCAGCTGGGTGGATTTATGACATCCGAGCATAGGCTCTTAAATCAGTATTAGATGTATATGTTATTTAAAGCCTAATATAACAAGCAAAACAAATTCAAATTAATCAGTGAGACAAATTCTGTCATGGCCTTAGCTCCCTATATATGGTAATCCCTACATCTGCTATAATAATAATCCTTCTTTATTATTGGTTACATGCAATAGTCATCAGCACAAACAACTTAAGTGCTCAGACATTACACAGACACATACATTTCACTAAACTGACACACAGATTCATTCATTGCATTCTTCACGTTTCATGACACACACATAACACAAAAAAACAGATAACAAGTAACATATTTGAGCTCGAAAAGTAGACAAAAAGTATTTGCATCGATCCAGAATAAAACTAAAATTAAAATTAAAATGATCTATTTAAAAATGAGGAAATAAAACTGAGGAAAAATATATTCTTCAAGCTTTACAGCTCAAATGGCAAGGAAGGTGTTTTCTTTTTCAATCTGAAAAGATATAAACATTGGCATACAATAAAGTAAGGTTACAGTTAAAGTGGAATTGCAGCATCATTGAAATTAACATTATGATATATCTTAATTCAGCAAATAGCATTTCCTGGCGTGTAGCCAGATGGACTCAGGACAAATGGGGATAGTATCCGCGTGCTAGCAGTTGGAGACGGATCTGACGTCATCACGGGGGCGTGTATATATCCCCACAGGAAGCGCAGCTGTTCAGTAATTTCCGTCTCCAAAGCAGTTTGGAGTGCCTGCACGCTGGTTCAGCGTGCTTTCCAAGACTACTTTCATTTTTGTTTTCTTCTCTTCTAGATTCTACTTTACCTTTCTTCACCACCTTTTTGAGCCCCGCGCTCCTCAGGGGCCGTTCTGGCCGTGCCCCCCAGTTGAGCTTCCCGGGGTGACTGCCGTGGTCCCCCGGAGGTGTAAGTCCTCGGTTCAGCCGAGGCCCTCGCTCCCGGCGTGGACGAGGTAGCGGGTGCAGTGCCTCAACTGCGGCGGTGAAAGGTATCGGCCCTTTCCCCTCGCAGCCGGAGACCGCCTGTGATCCTGCCCGGCAGCGCTGAAGATTTGGTACGGCGTACGTCTCTTCACCCAGGTCTCCGCTATCTAGAGGACCGGCGGCGTGGCAAGCCGTGGAGGACGCCATTTGTGGCCTTACTCAGGTATTCCGCGCCTGTAATGGGCGCGGCTTTTATTTTTTATTTTTTCCTCCTTGTTCTTGCTTCTTGGCTGCCACTGTGAGTATGTGCCGCATATTGCTGCTGTATGTCTATTGACTGCCCTTAGGTGTATATTGCTACCTGCTTCGTATTGTGCGGCTGTTTTTTCAGCGCCTATTGCTGTCGCTTCCTATTGCTATTGGGCGCCTGTTCCTACTCAGCGCCTATTGCTGCCGCTTACTATTGCTATTGTGCGCTTGTTTTGCTCAGCGCCTATTGCTGCCGCTTCCTATTGCTATTGTGCGCTTGTTTTGCTCAGCGCCTATTGCTGCCGCTTACTATTGCTATTGTGCGCTTGTTTTGCTCAGCGCCTATTGCTGCCGCTTACTATTGCTATTGTGCGCTTGTTTTGCTCAGCGCCTATTGCTGCCGCTTACTATTGCTATTGTGCGCTTGTTTTGCTCAGCGCCTATTGCTGCCGCTTCCTATTGCTATTGTGCGCTTGTTTTGCTCAGCGCCTATTGCTGCCGCTTCCTATTGCTATTGTGCGCTTGTTTTTGCTCAGCGCCTATTGCTGCCGCTTCCTATTGCTATTGTGCTCTTGCTCTATTCAGCACCTATTGCTGCCGCATCCTATTGCTATTGTGCGCCTGTTCTAGCCTGCGCCTATTGCTGCCGCATAGGAAGCGCACGCTTGCTATATTCTGCTCATGGATCAGCTCGCAGCCGCGGCCGCAGCTGCGCCGCCACTTGCCCTAGACGTTTCAGCTCTGGGCCTCTGCTCCGCGTGCCACCTTCGTGCCGCGCGCGGTACTGACCCCGATTCCCTGTGTACCCAATGTGCGGCGGCCGGGGGACCCTCCGGCCAGGACCAATCTCAGCCGCAGTTTTTTGATAGTTCACCTGCGGCTACCCCGGATTTGGGAGGCGGTCTCGACCGCTCGGGAATCCCGGGGGATCTGGTACCCCGGCGTTTTGAGGCGGCTTCCATTTCCTGGGTGGATCTTTTTCAGGGTATTCATGCCTTTGTCCAGATGCAGACGGCTTCGCGTCCTGCCCCTACGGTCCTTGCTGCGCCTGTTCTTCCGGCGGTTGCTGCGGTTCCTGCGGGGGCGGCGTCTCCGGCTCATACTGCGGCTGCCGCCATGATGGCAGCCTCTAGGGATCCGGTTCCGGGACCCTCGCAGCCTTCTCGGGAGCGGGACCTCCCGCTATTGGACAGTCCCGATCACTCGGACCAGGAGGTTTCACCGGACGAGTCCGAACTCCCGGACGAAGGGGACCTCCCCCCGGGGATTGCGCCATACAGGACTATGCGGCGCTTTTTCCCTAAGGAGGACCTCTCGGACCTCGTGTCTCAGTGTCTGGCGGAGTTGGAGATCACTGGACCCAGTGCTTCGATTCCTTCTGCGCAGCACCCCCTGCTGGAAGGTCTTCGTCCTACAGCCCCCCATTTTCCTTTCTTGCAGGCAGCTCAGCAACTCATTGATTTGGAATGGGCAGCACCGGCGGCCTCATTTCAAGGGGGCCGGGCCCTGAAAGGCATGTACCCATTGGCACCGGCTCTCCAGGACCTCCTGGCATGCCCTCAGGTGGACGCCTTAATTAGCGCTGTGGTCAAGCGCACTACCATTCCTGTGGAAGGGGGTTTGGCCCTCAGGGAGCCCCAGGACAGGCGGATGGACGCCATTCTGAAGCAAAATTTTGAGGTGGCAGCTCTTTCTTGAGGATTGCGGCCTGTTGCACGGTGGTCACTCGTGCCTGCTTGTCTCAGGTCCGGAACAACGCTCCGGCGGCTGACATAGAGCCCGCTCTTTCCTTCCTCACCGATTCCGCATCAGATTTGGTTCGAACCACGGCTAAGGGGATCTCGTCTTCCGTGGCCGCCAGGAGACACCTATGGATCCAGCCATGGTCCGCTGATACCCCTTCCAAGTCTCGCCTCACCAAATTGCCTTTTCAGGGCTCGTTTCTGTTTGGCAGTGACCTTGATAAGCTTGTCGCTTCCTGGGGTGCCTCTCCTGTGCCTCGCCTACCAGAAGACCGGTCCCGGAGGGGACAGCGCTCCGGTCCCCGGCCCTCCAGGGGCAGGGGTTCACAACGATTTGTTCCATATAGAGGGCGCTACCAGACGCCGCGTCCTCCGGCCAGGAATCAGTCCTTTCGGTCCAGGCTGCGCAGACGGGGGAACGGGCCGGGCGGGGGTCCCGGTCGCATCCCACAATGAGAATTTGCCGATTCATCTGGGGGACGAAGCCATAGGGGGCAGGTTGACCCTCTTCTACCCCAGATGGGTCGAGATCACGTCGGACCAGTGGGTCCTCGCAGTTATCCGAGAGGGGTATTATCTGGACTTTCATCATCTTCCTCCGGACAAGTTTGTGGAGTCTTCATGTTCCCCGCTCAAGAAGGCAGCATTGGCGGCCACCCTGACGAGGCTCCTGACCTTGAACGCCATCCTCCCAGTGCCTGCCTGGGAGGTGAATTCTGGACACTATTCCATTTATTTCATAGTACCCAAGAAAGGGGGCACTTTTCGGCCTGTGCTGGACCTCAAATCCCTCAATCGGTACTTACGGGTGCCGAGGTTTCGCATGGAAACTCTGTGCTCCGTCAAAGCCGCAGTCCAGCCTGGAGAGTTCCTCACGGCATTAGACCTGTCCGAAGCCTATCTTCATATTCCGATACATCCCGATCATCAGCGCTTCCTCCGCTTCAAGGTTCTGGACCGCCACTTCCAGTTTCGAGCTCTCCCCTTCGGGTTGGCCACCTCCCCGAGGACATTCACCAAGGTGATCGTGGTTGTGGCGGCGGCACTCAGGCGGGACGGGATCTTGGTCCATCCCTACCTAGACGACTGGTTGATCAGGGCGAAGTCCCGAACGAAGAGCCTGCGGACAACCGACAGGGTGATCGCCCTTCTGGAAAGCTTGGGCTGGGTCATCAACCTCAGCAAGAGCTGCCTACAGCCTTCCCAGTCCATAGAATATCTGGGGGTAAGGTTCGACACTCGGGCGGACACGGTCAGTCTTACGACCAAGAGACAGTTGAAGCTTCGGCAGCGTGTCCAGTATCTGTTGGGAACCAGTCGGCCGTTAGCTTGGGATTATCTGCAGGTCCTGGGTCTCATGGCCTCCACTCTGGACGTGGTGCCTTGGGCACGAGCCCATATGAGACCGCTACAGCATTCCCTGCTCTCTCGCTGGAGCCCCCATCACCGAGCCTATTCCACGCACCTCCCTCTGCCGGTCCATGTTCGGACCCAGCTGCGGTGGTGGTTGCGGTCCGACCACCTGAGCAGGGGGTCGCGGATGTCCTCGCCCACGTGGATCTTGCTCACCACGGATGCCAGCCTCAGCGGCTGGGGAGCACATTGCGAAGAACTCACTGCACAAGGGCGTTGGAACAGGGAGGAGTCCACATGGAACATCAATCGCCTGGAAGCCCGGGCAGTCAGACTGGCCTGCCTTCGTTTCGCTCCACGGCTGCGGCACAGAGCTGTCAGGGTGATGTCCGACAACGCCACCACGGTGGCCTACATCAACCGTCAGGGCGGAACCAGAAGCCGACAGGTATCTCTAGAAATCGCCCCACTCATGGTTTGGGCAGAGGCGAATCTGCGGGACATGTCCGCCGTCCACATTGCCGGGAAGGACAATACCACAGCAGACTTCCTCAGCAGGGGACGCCTGAATCCAGGCGAGTGGCAGCTGTCCCCCACAGCTTTCCAGATGATTGTCGATCACTGGGGGATCCCGGCCATGGATTTACTGGCAGACAGGTCCAATGCTCAGGTACCCAGATACTTCAGCCGCAGGCGCGACCCGTGCTCGCACGGCATCGATGCTCTGGTCCAGCCGTGGCCTCCGGGGACTCTTCTATATGCCTTTCCCCCGTGGCCTCTACTGGGTGCCCTCATCCACAGGATTCGGTCCCACCAGGGCCTAGTTCTTCTGGTGGCCCCGGACTGGCCAAGAAGACCCTGGTACGCGGACCTCAGACGCCTGCTGGCAGGGGAGCCTCTCCCCCTGCCTCCTCTCCGGGACCTTCTACGTCAAGGTCCCATTCTGCACGAGGATCCGGCTCAGTTCTCTCTTACGGTCTGGCCATTGAGAGGGCTCGACTGAAGAAAAAGGGTTACTCGGGGCCTGTGATTACTACACTCCTCCGGGCTCGCAAGTTTTCCACTTCCCTCACCTACGTACGGATCTGGAGGATCTTTGAAGCATGGTGCGACTCTCATGGCACCAGTCCACATGCCGCCACTATTCCTATTGTGTTGGATTTCTTGCAGGATGGGCTTCAGAAGGGTCTCTCCCTCAGCTCCATCAAGGTTCAGGTAGCGGCACTATCGTGCTATGGACCCAGGAGAGGTGGCAAGACTATCGCCAAGCACCCTGATGTTTCTCGTTTCCTGCAAGGCGTCAAGCATATTCGTCCGCCACTAAAGTGGCCTATACCCTTATGGAACCTTAATCTGGTTCTGGATTTCCTTGCGGGATCCACCTTCCGACCCCTTCGGGGCTTGTCTCTACGGTCTCTAACCCTGAAGTTGGTATTCCTGCTGGCCGTATGCTCCGCACGCCGCGTCTCTGAACTACAAGCGCTGTCCTGCCGAGATCCCTTTCTACGTATCACTTCGGAGTCTATCCATGTTAGGACGGTTCCCTGCTTTCTCCCTAAAGTGGTTTCACAGTTTCATCTTAACCAAACCATATCCTTACCTACCACGGTAGGTTTGAAGAAATCTGAAGAAGGCCGTTTATTACGCCATCTCGACATCGGCAGATTGCTGCCCCGGTATCTGACAATGACTCAAGACCTGCGGAAGACAGACCATCTGTTCGTCCTACACAGCGGGAAGAAGCAAGGTGAAGCGGCCTCTCGGCCCACCATTGCCCGCTGGATTAAAGACGTGGTCAGAGCCGCCTACGTGGCGGCTGGGAAGGCTCCGCCTCTACAGGTTAAGGCTCATTCTACCAGAGCCCAAGCGGCGTCTTGGGCTGAATCCCGGATGCTGTCACCGGCGGACATCTGTAAAGCGGCGACATGGTCCTCCCTCCATACCTTTTCTCGGTTCTACCGTCTGGATGTCCAGGCCGGGGAGGACTCGGCCTTTGCGAGGGCGGTACTGCATGGTCCTCAGGCAGCCTCCCGCCCAGGTGGGAAGTAAAGCTTTGGTACATCCCATTTGTCCTGAGTCCATCTGGCTACACACCAGGAAATGTTTGGATTACTTACCTGGTAATCTTGTTTTCCTTAGTGTAGCCAGATGGACTCAGCATCCCGCCCAGCTGCCTGTGTACATGGGTTTCACTGATTCCGGGTACGCCTTTGACTTTTGTGTTCCTAAGAGCGTACGCTCTGCCTATATCCACGCCTTCCGGTTGGGAAGGCTGGCGGTCTCCGGCCACTGTCAATCGGTCAGGGGAGGCCTGTTTTCACTTTTTTCTTTCCTTTCATTGAGCGTCAGTACACACATCCATAACAGCTTTTGCAAGGAAGATTACTGAACAGCTGCGCTTCCTGTGGGGATATATATACGCCCCTGTGCTGACGTCAGATCCGTCTCCAACTGCTAGCACGCGGATACTATCCCATTTGTCCTGAGTCCATCTGGCTACACTAAGGAAAACAAGATTACCAGGTAAGTAATCTCAACAGTAAGTATCTGGAAAATACTACACAAGATGTGGTGAGTGAACTGTTCTGCATCTGGGATTTAAAACTCTTTGTGTTCCTTTTCTTAAGGTGATAATGAAACCTGGGACAGACAGTTTTGTACTTTGGTAGAATGTATTTTATTTCCTTTCTATGCTCTTTATATAGGTAGTTCTGTAGGGTGCCTTGCACGTAGATCCTGTACATACTGTACTTAATAGATCGTTTAAATATTCACAGATGCATCAGTTGGAAGTCTGAAGGTCTTGGACAAGGTTTAAAAAATAAAAGGGCTTCAATTGAAACAGGCACCTATAGAAACTGTTCCTGTCTGTATGTGAAAGCAACAAACTGTCTGGCTGAATGCACAACTTTGGAGATTGATGCAAAAGAAACCTCTATTTCCGTGGCTTGTAACAAATCTCTGCCTAACAAATTTACTGGATAATCTGGTGCATATAATTTTCATTGTAACTGTATGCTAGTCTTAGCTGTGCTATGTACCAGCTTATTCTGTCCTTCAAAATACCTGTGCTTCTGTCAGGATCAAAACTAACTCCTTATGAAGGGCTAAACACCTCTGCCATTTATCCTTCTTCTAATACTTCCCATCCTTCTAGATTACTGCACCTATTAATTAATTCCGGGAATACCAAGCATCACTTCCACTGGTTCTATATTCCACATCATCTGAAACCTGTTTACCACTGATACTTTCTATCTAGAAACACTTTTCCCTCTTTCTGCTTATGTAATTCCTCCAAAAAATGATAAACATTTCTAGCCTTAGTTTATTTTCCAAACCTAGTTACAAAGAACAAAACGGCTGTAGATTTGGAACCCACATGCTGGGCATAGGACAATGAGACTCATGGTATATCAAATTTTAACATCTAGGGGCGGATTTTAAGAGCCCTGCTCGCCGGTGCGCCTATTTTACATAGGCCTACAGGCTCGCGCAGAGCCCCGGGGTTCTCCAAGGGGGGCGTGTCGGGGGCCTGCCCGAACCGCGCGGCGTTATCGGGGCGTTTTGGGGGCGGGTACGGGGACGTGGCCACGCCCTCCGTACCCGCCCCAAGGTCGCGGCCCGGCGCGCAGGAGGCCCGCTGGCACGCGGGGATTTACACCTACCTCCGGGAGGCGTAAATCCCCGGAGAAAGGTAAGGGGGGGTGTAGACAGGGCCGGGCAGGTGGGTTAGGTAGAGGAAGGGAGGGGAAGGTGAGGGGAGGGCGTTAGAGGATTCCCTCCAAGGCCGCTCCGATTTCGGAGCGGCCTTGGAGGGAACATGCGTAGGCTGCGCGGCTCGGCGCGCGCTGGCTATACAAAATCGATAGCCTTGCGCGCGCCGATCCAGGTTTTTAGTAGATACGCGCGCCTCCGCGCGTATCTACTAAAATCCAGCTTTCTTTTGTTTGCGCCCGGAGCAAACACAAAAGTACACGCTCGCGTATTCTTTAAATATCTGCCCCCTAAAGTGTTACAAATATTACCAGCTGGGTGTACACAGCTTCTATTTCCCCTCAGATTCATGCTGCTGCTGCACTGTTCATAATCCTTTGTGCTCTAGTTTGTACACATTCCTTAACTGCTAATTAACAAGCTTGTTTAGTAATCTCTTGTGCTGCAATGTCTGCAAATGTAAGAGAGATATTCCTCCTATTCCATTTTCTTAGGTGTACACCCTGAACTGAAATCATTATACAGTACCTAGCCTACCTTCTGCCATATTTGAAAATCTTAAAGGCAATTATTTTATTACTCCTCTGAAGCCCTACTCAGCATGTGTTGGTTTCCTCAACTTGCTTTACATCTATAAGAACATAAGAAAATGCCATACTGGGTCAGACCAAGGGTCCATCAAGCCCAGCATCCTGTTTCCAACAGTGGCCAATCCAGGCCATAAGAACCTGGCAAGTACCCAAAAACTAAGTCTATTCCATGTAACCATTGCTAATGGCAGTGGCTATTCTCTAAGTGAACTTAATAGCAGGTAATGGACTTCTCCTCCAAGAACTTATCCAATCCTTTTTTAAACACAGCTACACTAACTGCACTAACCACATCCTCTGGCAACAAATTCCAGAGTTTAATTGTGCATTGAGTAAAAAAGAACTTTCTCCGATTAGTTTTAAATGTGCCCCATGCTAACTTCATGGAGTGTCCCCTAGTCCTTCTACTATCCGAAAGAGTAAATAACCGATTCACATCTACCCGTTCTAGACCTCTCATGATTTTAAACACCTCTATCATATCCCCCCTCAGTCGTCTCTATAATTTAAAAATCTTTAGGGATCAACAAAAACACTTTATGCAGGTAATATGCAGCTCTAATGTTATTTGTTAGAAAAGGCTATATCAGATAATTCCCTGTACGTACCGGGATCACTCCAGACAATGGGTTATCTCCCCAATCCAGCAGATGGAGTCAGCACAAGCTTGGAGGGGGCGTATCCATATATACTACTACCCCCTCTGCAGGAGTTCAGTATCTTCTGACTCCAGCAGATGCGAGTAGGGGAATCAGGCTTCCCCTCTTTTTCCTTCTTTCTCATTTTCTTGCTTGATTATCTGGCTTGTTGCTGTGTTTTTCTTGTGGATCAAGTTTGTATCAATTTTGTACTAAGTAAAAAAAAAAAAAAAGGAGAAGAGTAAGGCAGGGGCCTTTCACCTTCTGGGGAGTGGCTTCTCTTCCTTTTCTCTTCTCTGCGGCCTTGCTGTTTATTTCTCGTTGCAGCCAGGGGTAAGTTGGTTTTCCTTTGCAGTTTTTCACTTCACAGCTCTGCCCCCGGTGCCCGCGAAAGCTGGTGGAGCCGGCCTCTTCGCTTTTAGTCCCTCACCTGCGGCCATTTTACAGCTCCTCATGGGCTGCTGCGGCGCTTAGGAAAAGACGACTGGGTCGGGTTGTGTGGCCGGGAAGGCCCCCCCGTGGAACCCTCCTCTATTTTCGGTCAGCGGGCAGTGCGGGCCGACCGGGCCCCCCCGCAGCGGCGCATTTGTGCTCGTGGCCCCCCCCCCCCCCCCCCCCCCCCCCCGAGGCTTTTTCTCATTTTTGGAGCCGTTTTCTTGTCTCCCACAGCAATCCCGATGCCGCGGCTGTCACGCTGTGCGGCCTGCGGAGACCCGGGGTCCCGGATTTTCCGGGAGGGCATCTGCGTGCAATGCCTTCCCGGGGGGGAAGGTACCTCACAGTCCCTGACTGATTTCTCTTTTTTTGCCCGGGCGGCGCGGGCCGGCCACTCCGTCATTTTTGGCGGGAACGGCGGCCATTTTACACTCTGAGCGACCTGAGGCGCAGGCCACGAGGGAGAACGGATCCCGGGAGGATTCTACAAGCGGGGGTGCTCCCCCGATTTTGGTGCAGGAACCAAGCACCCAGAGCCAGGGAGCAGGAACCACGCCGCTCATCGAAGCGCACCCGAGCGGGCCGGGGTTCTCTACGGAGTTTATCCTGCTCATGCATACCGCTTATCTGCAGGGGCTGGAAGCTGGAAGCGCCTCCTAAGATCCTACGGATGTCGCCCTCGACGCCGGCCCCCCCCAGCCCTCCGGGAGCGGGGGCCTCCCACCCGAGTCCGCTCTGCGTCCGCGGCAGTGGGGGCGGTGCCAGACACAGCGGGACATGGACCTGACCTCCCGGATGGGGGACAAGGGGACGGCACGCAGGAGGGGGATGATCCGCGTACCCTACGCCTCTTCCAGAGGGAAGAGCTGGACGACCTCATCCCGCAGATCATCCAAGAATTAGATTTGGACCCGCCACCAGACCCGCCTGCCCCAGTAGCTCCCGCTGTCGTCACCTCCTCAAGGAAGGGAGATCCTGTCCTGGCGGCACTCCGGCCGAGGGCTCGGGCTTTCCCATTCATGACTCTTTTTTACAACTTCTCACCAGGGAATGGGACACCCTGGAGGCCTCCCTGAAGAGCAGCCGGGCCATGGAAAAGCTGTACCCGCTCCCCGAAGATTTTCTGGACCTCATCGAGGTCCCAAAGGTGGACTCCGCAGTGTCGGCGGTCACGAAGAGGACGACTATCCCAGTGACGGGAGGTGCGGCGTTGCGGGACTAACAGGATCGTAGGTTGGAAGTTTTCCTTAAGCGGGTCTTCGAGGTCTCCGCACTGGGTATGCGGGCGGTGATGTGCAGTTCGCTTGCCCAGCGGGCTAGTCTCCTTTGGGTGCAACAACTCCTCACGTCTCAGAACCTGCCGTCCGATGAGGCTGCCCAGGCAGATCGACTAGAAGCCGCAGTGGCGTATGGGGCGGACACTTCGTACGACCTCTTTCGGGTACTCGCAAGATCCATGGTTTCGGTAGTGGCAGCACGACGGCTACTGTGGCTACGCAACTGGGCGGCTGATACGTCCTCTAAGTACAGTCTGGGCTCTCTTCCCTTCAGGGGCAAGTTCCTCTTCGGGGAGGATTTGGACCAGATCATCAACTCCCTGGGGGAGAACGCTGTTCATCGGCTGCTGGAGGATAGGTTTCGACCATCCAGAGCGTTTTCTTCTTCTCGGACCAGAGCCAGAGCGCGACGGCGCTACAGGGGATACAGACAGGCGGGCTCCCGGCCATCCGCCCCCAGGTCTCAGCCCTGGTCGCGCTCCTTTCGCGGGCGTCGGCCCGCACGCACTGCTCCCGGACCCGGAAACCCCTCTACCAAGTATTCACAATGATGCCAGTCTCGCCCACTCCCCTGTCCCCAGGATTGGGGGCCGGCTAACGTATTTCTACGCGGAGTGGGCGCAGATCACCTCGGACCAGTGGGTCCTGGATACCATAAAACACGGCTACGCATTGGAATTTGTCCGCCCCCCGCAGGGAAGGTTCATCTTTTCTCCCTGTGGCTCGAACCTCAAGAGAAGAGCGGTGCAGCTGACTCTGGACAGACTCCGTCTTTCTGTCTTACTCTCTTACTCTCTTTCACTCTTACTCTCTTTCTGTCTTACTCTCTTACTCTCTTTCACTCTTACTCTCTTACTCACACCCCAAAGTTGTTTTACATCCCATTTTTCACACCCCTCTTTTTTACACCCCTTTTTAACACCCTTTTTCATGGCGTGTAGCCAGATGGACTCAGTACGCATGGGATAGTATCCGTGTGCTAGCAGTTGGAGACGGATCTGACGTCAGTACGGGGGCGTATATAGCCCCACAGGAAGCGCAGCGACTCAGTAATTTCCGTGTCCAAAGCAGTTTGGAGTGCCTGCACGCTGGTTGAGCGTGCTTTCCAAGACTACTTTGATTTTTATCTTTTCTTCTCGTTTCAGATTCTACTTTGCTTTCTTGTTTATTTGACTTAGAGCCCCGCGCTCCTGCGGTAGATACCCAAGGGTTCCTCCCCCAGTGGGCTCCCGGGGTGTTTGCCGTGCTCCCCCGGTGGGAAAGTCCTCGGTCCAGCCGAGCCGCGGCGGTGACATAGTCCCCGGACACAGTCCGCGTGAGGTATTCGAGGCCCTCGGTCCAGGCGTGGACGAGGTAGCGGGTGCATATCCTCAAATTGCGGTGGAGAGGTGGGCCCTTTCCTCGCGGCCGGAGACCGCCTGTGTTCCAGTCAAGAGGCGCCGACGCTGGTAAGGGTCTCCGAGGCATAGAGGATCGGTGGCGAGGCACGCTGTGGAGGATGCCATCTTGGGCCCTGTTCAGGTACTCCGCGCCCGTAATAGGCGCGGCTTTCTTCCTCCATCTGCGTTTATTGAATGCCTGTTCCTATATACTGCTGGCCGCCTATTACTGTCAGCCTATTGAATGCACAGTGGGAGTATATTGCTGTCCGTCTATTACTGTCTGCCTATTCAATGCACAGTGAGCGTATATTGCTGACCGCCTATTACTGTCTGCCTCTTGAATGCACAGTGAGCGTATATTGCTGACCGCCTATTACTGTCTGCCTATTGAATGCACAGTGAGCGTATATTGCTGACCGCCTATTACTGTCTGCCTATTGAATGCACAGTGAGCGTATATTGCTGACCGCCTATTACTGTCTGCCTATTGAATGCACAGTGGGAGTATATTGCTGTCCGTCTATTACTGTCTGCCTATTGAATGCACAGTGAGCGTATATTGCTGACCGCCTATTACTGTCTGCCTATTGAATGCACAGTGGGAGTATATTGCTGTCCGTCTATTACTGTCTGCCTATTGAATGCACAGTGAGCGTATATTGCTGACCGCCTATTACTGTCTGCCTATTGAATGCACAGTGAGCGTATATTGCTGACCGCCTATTACTGTCTGCCTCTTGAATGCACAGTGAGCGTATATTGCTGTCCGTCTATTACTGTCTGCCTATTGAATGCACAGTGAGCGTATATTGCTGACCGCCTATTACTGTGTGCCTCTTGAATGCACAGTGGGAGTATATTGCTGTCCGTCTATTACTGTCTGCCTATTGAATGCACAGTGAGCGTATATTGCTGACCGCCTATTACTGTCTGCCTCTTGAATGCACAGTGAGCGTATATTGCTGACCGCCTATTACTGTCTGCCTATTGAATGCACAGTGAGCGTATATTGCTAGCCGCCTATTATTGCCTGCCTATCACATGCATAGTAAGCGTATATTGCTGGCCGCCTGTACTGCCTGCCTATTGAATGCATGTTATTATCTTGTACGCGCGCCTCTTGCCGCCGCTTATTATCTTGAGCGCCTATTGTATTACGCGCCTCTTGCTGCCGCTTATTATTATTGTGCGCCTATTGTGTTAAGCGCCTCTTGCTGCCGCCTGTTATTCTTGAGCGCCTATTGTATTACGCGCCACTTGCTGCCGAACGCGCCTCGTGCGGCCACTTGTTCTTATAGAGCGCCTATTGTATTCAGCGCCTCTTGCTGTCGCATTCAGCGCATACTGTTGATGGATCAGGACTCGGCAGGACGTTCGGAGGCGCCGCCTGCTTTGGGCATTGCTGCCCTTGGCCTCTGCTCGGCGTGTCAGCTTCGGGCCACGCGCAGTGATCAGCCGGACTCTCTATGTGCCCAATGTGAGGTGGCCGTGCGGCCATCGGGCCAGGACCAGCCGCGGTTTGTGGACAGTCCACCGGGGGCTACCCCGGAGTTAGGGGGCAGTCTCGACCAATCTGGGATACCGGGGGAGCTTGTGCCCCGGCGATTGGAGGCTGCTTCCATTTCCTGGGTGGATCTCTTCAGGGGGATTCATGCCTTCGTGCAGATGCAGACCGCTTCCCGTCCTGGCCCGGCGGCTCCGGCTGTTCCTCTGGTTCCTGCAGTGGCTGCACCTGCGGCGGCTGCTGCGCCTGCTGCTGCGGTGGTGGCTCCTGCGGATCCGGTCCCTGGGCCCTCACGCTCGTTTCGCGAGCGGGATCTCCCGCCGCTGGACAGTCCGGATCAGTCAGATCAGGAGGTCTCCCCGGACGAATCCGAGCTCCCGGACGAGGGGGACCTTCCTCCAGGAACTGAGCCATATCGAACCTTGAGACGGTTCTTCCATAAAGAGGTTCTGTCTGACCTGGTGTCTCAGTGCCTGGCGGAATTGGACATTACGGGGCCCAGTGCTTCGGTGCCCCCTGCGCAGAACCCCCTGTTGGAGGGGCTTCGTCCTACCGCCCGCCATTTTCCTTTCTTACAAGCAGCTCAACAACTGATAGATTTGGAATGGGTGGCGCCTGCGGCGGCCTTCAAAGGGGGGCGGGCGCTGACGGGCATGTACCCGTTGGCACCGGCTCTCCAGGACCTGTTGGCATGCCCTCAGGTGGACGCCTTGATTAGCGCTGTGGTCAAGCGCACTACCGTTCCCGTGGAAGAGGGGACGGCCCTCAGGGAGCCTCATGACCGACGACTGGACGCCATTCTGAGACGATCCTTTGAGGTGGCGGCTTTATCTTTGTGGATTGCCACCTGCTGTACAGTAGTGACGCGTGCCTGTTTGTCGCAGGTTCGGAACAACGCTCCAGCGGCTGACGTGGAATCCGCTCTTTCCTTCCTTACGGATGCGGCTTCTGACCTGGTCCGCACAACAGCTAAGGGGATTTCATCCTCCATCGCTGCCAGGAGGCAGCTCTGGATCCGGAGATGGTCAGCGGATGCGCCTTCTAAGTCACGCCTCACCACATTGCCTTTTAAGGGCTCCTTTCTCTTCGGCAGCAACCTGGAGAAGCTGGCCAGTACGTGGGGTGCCTCTCCAGTGCCCAGATTGCCGGAAGATCGGTTCATAAGGGGGCAGCGCGCTTTTCCAAGGCCCTCCGGGGGCAGGAGTTCACAGCGCTTTGTTCCTTACAAGGGTCGTTACCAGGCACCACGTCCTCCGGCCAGGAATCAGTCCTTTCGGACCAAGCAGCGCAGGAGGGGAGCAGGCCCGGGCTCGGGTCCCGGCCGCGCCTCCCAATGAGGTTACGCCGACTCATCTGGGGGACGGAGCCATAGGGGGCAGGTTGGCCCTCTTCTACCCCAGATGGGTCGAGATTACGTCAGACCGGTGGGTCCTCGCCGTTATCCGGGAGGGTTATTACCTGGACTTTCATCATCTCCCCCCGGACAGGTTTGTGGAATCGTCTTGTCCCCTGCACAAGCAGGCGGCTTTGGACGCTACCCTGGCGAGGCTCCTGTCTTTGAACGCCATCATCCCAGTACCTATCGGGGAAGTAAATTCTGGACATTATTCCATCTATTTCCTGGTGCCCAAGAAGGGAGGTACTTTTCGACCTGTCCTAGATCTCAAGTCCGTCCATCGATACTTACGGGTTCCGAGGTTTCGCATGGAGACTCTGCGCTCCGTCAAGGCCGCAGTACGGCCAGGGGAATTCCTCACGGCATTCGACCTGTCAGAGGCGTACCTGCGTATCCCGGTCCATCCTGATCGTCAGCGCTACCTACGCTTCACGGTTCTCGGCCGCCACTTCCAGTTTCGGGCTCTGCCCTTCGGGTTGGCGACATCTCCACGGACATTCACCAAGGTGGTCGTGGTGGTAGCGGCGGCACTCAGGCGGGAAGGGATTCTGGTCCATCCCTACCTAGACGATTGGCTGATCAGGGCGAAATCGCGAGCGGAGAGCCTTCGGACTACCGACAGAGTGATCGCCCTTCTGGAAAGCTTGGGCTGGGTGATCAACCTCGGCAAGAGCTGCTTACGGCCTTCCCGGTCTATAGAGTATCTGGGAGTGCAGTTCGACACCCGGGCGGACACGGTCAGTCTTACGACCGAGAGACAGTTGAAGCTTCGGCAGCATCTCCGGTATCTGATGGGAGCCAGGCGGCCCATAGCCTGGGATTACATGCAGGTTCTGGGTCTCATGGCATCCACCCTGGAAGTGGTGACTTGGGCGCGGGCCCATATGAGACCTCTACAGCATTCCCTGCTCTCTCGCTGGAACCCCCGTCGACGGGAGTATTCCACGCACCTTCCTCTGCCGGCCGGGGTTTGGACCCAGCTGAGGTGGTGGTTGCAGTCCGCCCACCTGAGCAGGGGGTCGAGGATGTCCTCACCCACGTGGACCTTGCTCACCACGGATGCCAGCCTAGGCGGCTGGGGAGCACATTGCGAAGGACTCACCGTGCAAGGGCGGTGGAGCAGGGAGGAGTCCACGTGGAACATCAATCGCCTGGAGGCCCGGGCGGTTCGTCTGGCGTGCCTTCGGTTTGCTCACAGACTGCGAAACAGGGCCGGCAGAGTCATGTCCGACAACGCCACCACGGTGGCCTACGTCAACCGTCAGGGCGGAACCAGGAGCCGTCGGGTCTCGCTGGAGATCGCCCCTCTGATGACCTGGGCGGAGGCGAATCTTCAGGCCATCTCCGCCGTCCACAATACCGGGTCGGACGACGCCACGGCGGACTTCCTCAGCAGGGAAAGCCTACATCCAGGAGAGTGGCAGCTGTCCCCTACAGCGTTCCAGATGATTGTGGATCACTGGGGGATTCCGGACATGGATTTACTGGCAGACGAGTCCAATGCTCAAGTACCCAGATACTTCAGCCGCAAGCGCGACCCCTGCTCCCACGGAATCGATGCCCTGGTTCAGCCATGGCCTCCAGGGACTCTACTGTACGCCTTTCCTCCGTGGCCTCTCCTAGGCGCTGTCATCCGCAAGATTCAGGGACACCGGGGCCTCGTTCTTCTGGTGGCGCCGGACTGGCCAAGAAGACCCTGGTACGCGGACATGAGAAGGCTACTGGCAGGGGAGCCTCTTCCTCTGCCTCCTCTTCGGGACCTTCTACATCAGGGTCCCATCCTTCACGGGGATCCGGATCAATTCTCTCTTACGGTATGGCCCTTGAGAGGGCTAGATTGAAGAAGAGGGGTTATTCGGAGCCCGTGATTGATACCCTCCTCCGGGCTCGCAAGTTTTCCACATCCCTCACCTACATCCGGATCTGGAGAGTTTTTGAAGCATGGTGCGACACTCATGGCACCAATCCACATGCCTCCACAATCCCTATTGTGTTGGATTTCCTGCAGGATGGCCTTCAGAAGGGGCTGTCCCTCAGCTCCATCAAGGTTCAGGTGGCTGCGCTGTCTTGCTATGGTCCCAGGAGGGATGGCAAGACCATCGCCAAGCACCCAGATGTTTCTCGCTTCCTGCAGGGAGTCAAGCATATTCGTCCGCCACTGAAGTGGCCTGTGCCTTTGTGGAACCTCAACCTTGTTTTGGATTTCCTCGTGGGGTCCACCTTCCAACCCCTTCGGGGCCTGTCTCTCCGTTCCCTAACCTTGAAGATGGTGTTCTTGCTGGCGGTGTGTTCGGCACGCCGCATCTCCGAGTTACAGGCACTGTCCTGCCGCGATCCCTTTCTCAGGATCACTCTGGAGGCTATCCATCTTCGTACGGTTCCCTCCTTTTTACCTAAGGTGGTTTCACAGTTTCATCTTCATCAGACTATATCTCTGCCTACCACGGCGGGGCTGAAGAAATCTGAAGAAGGTCATTTATTACGCCATCTCGACATTGGCAGACTGCTGCCCAGGTATCTGGAACTTACACGAGACCTACGGAAGACGGACCATCTGTAGCGGGAAGAAGCTAGGGGAAGCGGCCTCGCGGCCCACCATCGCCCGCTGGATTAAAGAATTCGTCAGGGCCGCCTACGTGGAGGCCGGGAAAACTCCGCCTCTACAGGTCAAGGCTCACTCTACCAGAGCCCAAGCGGCATCTTGGGCTGAATCAAGGATGCTGTCTCCGGCAGACATCTGCAAAGCAGCGACATGGTCCTCCCTCCATACCTTTTCCAGGTTCTACCGTCTGGATGTCCAGGCTAGGGAGGACTCAGCTTTTGCGAGGGCGGTTTTGCATGGTCCTCAGGCAGCCTCCCGCCCAGGTGGGAAGTAAAGCTTTTGTACATCCCATGCGTAATGAGTCCATCTGGCTACACGCCAGGAAATGTTTGGATTACTTACCTGGTAATCCCCTTTTCCTTAGTGTAGACAGATGGACTCAGCATCCCGCCCCGCTGCCTGTATGCATGCGTTTCACCGAATCCAGGTAAGCCATGCCTTTGGTTACATTAGTGCGTACACTCTACCAGGTGTCTCCGCCGTCCGGTTGGGAATGCTGGCAGTCTCCAGCCACTGTCAATCGGTCAGGGGAATCTTGTTTTCACTTTTCACTGAGCGTCAGTACACACATCCATAACAGCTTTTGCAAGGAAGATTACTGAGTCGCTGCGCTTCCTGTGGGGCTATATACGCCCCCGTACTGACGTCAGATCCGTCTCCAACTGCTAGTACACGGATACTATCCCATGCGTACTGAGTCCATCTGTCTACACTAAGGAAAAGGGGATTACCAGGTAAGTTATCCCAACATTTTTTGACACCCCATTTTTTGATATCCCAAAATTTTTTGAGACCCCAATTTTTTGACACCCCTATTTTTTGACACCCCTTTTTTGACACCACCTTTTTTTCACACCCCAAAATTTTTTTACATCCCATTTTTGACACCCCTTTTTTTGACATCCCAAAATTTTTTAACACCCCAATTTTTTGACACCCCTTTTTTGAGACCCCAATTTTTTGACACCCCTTTTTTGACAACACATTTTGTTCACACCCAAAAACATTTTTTACATCCCATTTTTTACACTCCTTTTTTTCACATCCCAAAATTTTTTGAGACCCCAATTTTTTAACACCCCTTTTTTGAGACCAATTTTTTCACTCACAAAATTTTTTTACATCCCATTTTTGACACCCCTTTTTTTTGACATCCCAAAATTTTTTGAGACCCCAATTTTTTGACACCCCTTTTTTGACACCACATTTTTCCCCCCAAAAATTTTTTTACATCCCATTTTTGACACCCCTATTTTTGACATCCCAAAATTTTTTAAGACCCCAATTTTTTGACACCCCTTTTTTGAGACCCCCAATTTTTTGACACCCCTTTTTTTGGGAGTAAGAAAAGGATTGAATTTACTCATGATGGTTATTAGTTTATGCAGGTATTGGATACAAATATATATAGGATAGCCATGTTGAGTATTATTGTAGGATAACAACATTGGGGGTAAGAAAAGGTTTGAATTTACCCATGTTGTTTACTATTTTATGCAGGAATTGGACAAATGTGAGCAGTTCCCTTTCAGAAATCTATTAACATCATTTTGCCTGCAAATGTGTGCTCGCAAGCGAAGCATATGTACAGCGGTTTGCAAATAACTGGGGTGATTAAAATTTTTCTGGTTGGTACGGAGTATTTTAGGTGATGGTGCACAGGGTGGTTATCCCCGTAATAAAACAAGTATCTGTTCTAATTGCATGAAATATGTTTTTATGGTTAGTTGGAGAATTGATTGCTCCGTGCAAAGTGATATGCACTTAATGATCTTCATGGAATTCACGAAAGTTATTTCAATACATGGATGTTGAACATGAACATGAACATGCAGATACAATATTGATGTGAACAACTCAGCAGTATATCCCTGAAGAAGCCCCCAGGAAGGGGCGAAACGGGTGTCCCGTCGGGTATTACATTGTAGGGTACATTATATTGCATTGGTAGATTAACTAGTATATTTGGAATAATGAAAGATACTATGTATCAGGTTTCACACTTGGGAGTCTTGAACAATATAATAATATGCTATGTAATAGAATACGGGTTAATAAAAATTGCAGATACTAGGTATCGTGTTATAACAACTGATATTGTTGAATGTTTAATGCACTGCACTGGGCATTTATATTGTAGATGCATATGTTCTTTTTATTATATGGTATGTTGTGATGGTATGTGTGATGTGTATGATGTGTATATTTTAAATGTGGATATGATGTATTGCACGTAGCATTGGTGATTAAAATGTATCTTGATATTATGTCGAAATAAACTATTTATATAATATATTTTGGCTTCAAATTGAGCCGAGTTCCTCTGGGTCAGTAAGGTATTTAACCCTTTTTTGACAACACATTTTGTTAACACCCAAAAACATTTTTTACATCCCATTTTTTACAACCCTTTTTTTGACATCCCAAAATTTTGAGACCCCAATTTTTTGACACCCCTTTTTTTGGACCCCAATTTTTTCACCCCCCAAATTTTTTTACATTCCATTTTTTACACCCCTTTTTTTGACATCCCAAAATTTTTTGAGATCCAAATTTTTTGACACCCTTTTTTTTGGACCCCAATTTTTTGACACCCCATTTTTTTCACACCCCAAAATTGTTTGACACCCCATTTTTTGATAGCACAACATTTTTTACACCCCATTTTTATACCTCTTTTTTTGACACCCCTTTTTTTGACATCCCAAAATTTTTTGAGACCCCAATTTTTTGACACCCCTTTTTGAGACCCCAATTTTTTGACACCCCTTTTTTGACACCACATTTTCCCCCCCCAAAATTTATTTACATCCCATTTCTGACACCCCTTTCTTTGACATCCCAAAATTTTTTAATACCCCAATTTTTGGACAATCCTTTTTTGAGACCCCAATTTTTTCACTCCCAAAATTTTTTTACATCCCATTTTTGACACCCCTTTTTTTGACATCCCAAAATTTTTTTACACCCCATTTTTTACACCCCTTTTTTTGACATCCCAAAATTTTTTGAGACCCCAATTTTTTGACACCCCTTTTTTGAGACCCCAATTTTTTGACACCCCCTTTTTTGAGACCCCAATTTTTTGACACCACATTTTTTTCACGCCACAAAACTTTTTTACACCCCTTTTTTTACACCCCTTTTTTTGACATCCCAAAATTTTTTGAGACCCCAATTTTTTGACACCACATTTTTTTCACACCCCAAAATTTTTTTACACCCCATTTTTAACACCCCTTTTTTGACACCACATTTTTTGACATCCCAAAATTTTTTGAGACCCCAATTTTTGACACCCCTTTTTTGACACCACATTTTTTTTCAAAATTTTTTTACATCCCATTTTTGACACCCCTTTTTTTGACATCCCAAAATTTTTTGAGACCCCAATTTTTTGACACCCCTTTTTTGAGACCCCAATTTTTTGACACCCCTTTTTTGACAACACATTTTGTTCACACCCAAAAACATTTTTTACATCCCATTTTTGACACCCCTTTTTTTAATCCCAAAATTTTTTGAGACCCCAATTTTTTGACACCCCTTTTTTTGACATCCCAAAATTTTTTGAGACCCCAATTTTTTGACACCCCTTTTTTGAGACCCCAATTTTTTTACACCCCTTTTTTGACACCACATTTTTTTCACACCCCAAAATTTTTTTACATCCCATTTTTTACACTCCTTTTTTTGACATCCCAAAATTTTTTGAGACCCCAATTTTTTGACACCCCTTTTTTGACACCACATTTTTCCTCCCAAACATTTTTTTACATTCCATTTGACACCCCTTTTTTTGACATCCCAAATTTTTTTAAGACCCCAATTTTTTGACACCCCTTTTTTGAGACCCCAATTTTTTGACACCCATTTTTTTGACATCCCAAAATTTTTTGAGACCCCAATTTTTTGACACCCCTTTTTTGAGACCCCAATTTTTTGACACCCCTTTTTTGACAACACATTTTGTTCCCACCCAAAAACATTTTTTACATCCCATTTTTTACACTCCTTTTTTTCAGATACCCCAATTTTTGACACCCCCTTTTTTGAGACCCCCAATTTTTTGACACCCCTTTTTTGACACCACATTTTTTTCACACCACAAAATTTTTTTACACCCCATTTTTTACACCCCTTTTTTTGACACCACATTTTTTGACATCCCAAAATTTTTTGAGACCCCAATTATTTGACACCCCTTTTTTGAGACCCCAATTTTTTCACCCCCAAAATGTTTTTACATCCCATTTTTGACACCCCTTTTTTTGACATCCCAAAATTTTTTAAGACCCCAATTTTTTGACACCCCCTTTTTTGAAACCCCAATTTTTGACACCACATTTTTTTCACACCACAAAATTTTTGACACCCCTTTTTTGAGACCCCGCATCCTGCCCAGCATTAGTACAGGAAAAGGCTCTTGACAAGAGAGAGAGTGCTACTCCACCATGGCTGACCATATGGCAACAAAGAACAGGAGGAGGACCGGAAGGCTCATCTGCATACTGCTCCCAGCATCCCCCGGGAGAGGAGTCCAGAGGTCACCGCGAGCTATACAGGGATTGATTTCTACAGCACAGCTTCCAGAGGCCACACAAGGTTTGCAGTAGAGCAGGACTGTAAGGCTCATCTGCATACTGCTACCAGCATACCCCGGAAGAGGAGTCCAAAGTTCACCACGAGCTATCCAGGGATTGATTTCTACAGCACAGCTTCTAGAGGCCCCGCAAGGTTTCCAGTACAGGAGGACCGGAAAGCTCATCTGCATACTGCTCCCAGCGTACCCCAGGAGAGGATTTCAGAGGTCACCGCGAGCTATCCAGGGATTGACTTCTACAGCCCAGCTTCCAGAGGCCCCGCAAGGTTTGCAGTAGATGAGGACCGGAAGGCTCATCTGCATACTGCTGCCAGCATACCCAGTGAGAGGAGTCCAGAGGTCACCGCGAGCAATCCAGGGATTGACTTCTACAGCCCAGCTTCCAGAGGCCCCGCCAGGTTTCCAGTACAGGAAGACCAGAAAGCTCATCTGCATACTGCTCCCAGCATACCCCGGGAGAGGATTACAGAGGTCAATGCGAGCTATACAGGGATTGACTTCTACAGCCCAGCTTCCAGAGGCCACGCAAGGTTGGCAGTAGATGAGGACCGGAAGGCTCATCTGCATACTGTTCCCAGCATCCCCAGGGAGAGGAGTCTAGAGGTCACCGCAAGCAATCCAGGGATTGACTTCTACAGCCCAGCTTCCAGAGGCCCAGCAAGGTTTACAGTAAAGGAGGACCCAAAGCGTGCGACTAACGGCGCGCTAATATCAAATTCAACTTTTGAATGAGTGAAGATTAATTCAACCGTGGTTTAAGAGGATTGGTAAGTATAGTTTTCAGACATCTTGGGGTTTATAAAAGTTTGGTGAACGGGTGAAATTAAGGGATATATTGTTTTGAGTTTTTGTGTGTCTGAAGTAATAAGCAAGCCAGAGATAGTTAATTCTAGTGTCTGTCTTTCCCACCCAGACAATTTCTCATTATAAATCAATCAGGGTCTTATCTCAAACATAATATTGTACCAGCCCTTATTGAAAGTTTATTTATCCCCTTGTAGGACACTAGCTGATTAATTACTAAATTCACCTGTAAATTTAAAGTACTCTGATTACAACTCCCTTATTATCCTAAACTTAACTAGGAACTCAATAATACTAAGATGAAGGCAGCAGTCCAGCAGCAAGAGGGGGGCTTTCCAGTATTTTGCATTGAGTGTCACATGTATGATTTTTTAAACACCGGTGACAGATTGTATGTGTGCACTCGGTGCAAAGAGCTCCTGGCTCTCAGGAAACGAGTCCTATTGAAGGGGTCTGAACGCTTCAACCTGACAAAGGACTTCATGTACCAGAATTCCCTGCTTCATGACGGGTTTACTTACAGTCTGCAATACAGCTGTAATTAGGACATTGAGAAACTCTCTGTCAGCACATTGCACATTTTCATTTTTTGGCTTCGCTTTTCTTATTCTCTGATAAGCTTTCACTGCTGTAACCTAGATTAGAACAATGGATGTATTATGTGATGGGCTGTATTACTGCAGACTCGCGAATTCCTTTCCAGAACTGCAAGTCCCCAGCAGCCTCTCCTGCAGAACATGGGAGAAGTTTCACGAAAGTTCCAGGGTGTCTAGGGAGGGGGTCAGTAGCCCCTTCAGCCGGAATATGCTTGCTCAGCAATGCTTAGAACGCATGTGTAAAAGATAAGAACTGTAAAGTGCATAAGAGTCTGCTCCTGGAGGGGAGGGGCATGCAGTTGTACTGAGCCTTTGTCTTAGCTGCATCTTGCTGGCAATAAAAGTCTATCTTTACGGATCAGTTGTCTGGACCTCCTTACTGACTAAAAAGAGACGGTTACATTTGGCGAGCCTCAGCCAGGAGGTACCGGGGACGCTATTTTAGCCCCCCAGTTGGTCCAGGGGATTTTGTGGCGGAGTGATCCCCCAGACTTGCCTGGTGAGTGGCCACCGCTGAGTTCAGTGATCAGGTATCTGAGGGGGTCATTCCACGGAGATCCTCTGAGACCTTTGGGCTGGTGATCCGGGAAGAAGGCTTTCATGACGTTCGGAAGAACCCTGCAGGCGAGTATTATGGGAATGATGGGAAAAGTGAAGAATAGCTAAAAGAGTAGCAAATAACCGGTCCATCCGTGAGGGGACCGAGGGGGCTTTGATCACACCCCAAGCGGTGGTTTGGTAGGAATTGCATTCCGAAAGCCACGCGCATAAAAAGAGGAAAAAGAAGTAACGCATACGATAGTGGGAATAGGTTTCTTGTTGTGTGAAAGAGAGTGAATGGCCTCGCAGTTCTAGGCCGGGCTGACCGCGTCCTAGTCGGGGCGATTGTGACCCTTTTGTGTCTGACGGGTACGGACCCCTTACCTATCCGTCTTCCCTTCCCTCCTTTGTCTGTGAATTCTATCCTGATGGGAGGGGGCGGTTCGACTCCATTAAAAGTCATGACGGAACACTATAGGGAAGTGTTCGATAGACATAAATGTACTAAACCCGGAATGATTCAACGATTGCACCCATAGGTGGCCCAGTTTGTGTGTAAATTGGCCTACGGTAGGAACTTTCGATTTCCAAACGGCCACGAGGGTCCAGAAAATAGTTAGTGAAGAAGGGAATCCGGGTTGCCCTGAGGATATACCGTACATAACTGCTTGGATTGCAGTTATTGAAAATCCTCCGTCGTGGGCAAAGAAGTTAGTGGAGGGAGCCGCCCTCGTAATGGTGGCTCAGGCGCACAAAATGGGGAACTGGAAGTCCCCATTATTAAGGATTGTAATGTATGTAACTGCTATCTGTGAATTGCAAGCACATGTACCAGGGATTTTTTTTAATTGTTTTAATTGTTTTAAACCCTAATAAGAAGAGATTTTGGTTTACAGATGCTGCACAAGACTACTATACAACAAATTAATGTACAGTGTTAAGTTAAAATACTGATTTGATTACTGGAGAATGCATTTACTGGTGTTGAAGTTTAGAACTTGATGGCAGTTAAGGGTTAACGGCAGAGATAATTACAGGAGAGAGGAGGGAATCGAGCCAGAGGAAAAAAAAAAGACGTTGAGCCAGTGCGTAGTGCATTCAATATGGCTGTGCGTTTCAATGCTGACGTGTTAATCAGAAGCTTTCAGTTTTCTCATATCTTCTATCCCAGTGTCCTCCCTATGCTTATCTTTCTATTCTCTAATACCATGTTAATTATTGTTCTTACTTGTCTCCTATATATTATCTGTTATTTAAAAGTTACATTGGAACGCATGATAAAGTATGAACTCTCTTTTGCTGACGCAGTTTATTTTGAAGCTGTCTCTGGGAAATTTAGAGAAATGATTAAGAATGGGTTCTTTGTTAAAGTTTTTCTTGTTGCTTCTTTGGCTAGCAGTAGTTAAATATGCAGAGCTACTCCCTGTTTTAAGGAACTGGCAAGATAAGACAGCCAAGCATGTGCAGCGCTGACTGTGAGAATTACAGGATGCCGGTTTGTAAAAAAAAAAAAAAAAACCGGAGAAAACAAAGACTTAATATTAAAAATTTTGATTCAGTGGCAGGCGCAAGATAAGGATTATTGGAAGTTGTGGGCAAGAGAAGGGGCCACTATGCAAGATTAGGAACAAGAGCAAATATGAGTCGGCCCAAATGATAAAGTAGTGGCCCACACACACACACACACATATATATATATATATATTGCAATTATGTTCTTTGACCACTGGTGGGGGCTGGGCTCTGGCTATTACCATATGTTCTTAGTGTTTGCAATGTAATTGATACAAGGCTTCCAAGGGTTTGATCATCACTCCTGCACACCTAAAGCGCCTCCCCTGGATCCTTGCCTGCAGATCCAGGTTGACTTTATTGAATTAACCCAATGCCAAACTTACAAGTATGAAGGAAGCAATGTTTTGCAGCTTCTCAGCCTCGTCAGAATTGATTTGCCTCCAGGCGCAGGTCACCTATTCAATTTCCAGATGGATTGTGATCTTTTCATCGTATTTTGAGATGTATGGGAACAGGGATCAGGAAGAGAAGAAAAGGGCCCGTCCCTGCAACCAGGAACTTAATAATAGAGACCCGACATCCGAAAGAAGCTGAAGAAGGCCGAAGGCTTTGAGGGCATGAGCCTCAGCCAGTTAAAAGCTATAGCAGACCAGGTATGTGGAAATAGAGAAGTGGAAGAGAAAAGAGAGAAGCAAGTAGAGACATGAAGGAGAAAGTGACTGTTAGCCGCCGCTCTCGAGGACACGCGGACGGGAAGGAGCCAAGACAATGGCAGACCGCGAAGAGGAGGGGGAACAAGACCCCCCCCTTTGGGAAAGAATCAGTGTGCGTACTGCAAAAATGAAGGCCATTGGAAGAGAGACTGTGAAGAATGGCAAAAGAAATACGGGAGCCCTGCAGTGAATACTAACGACAAAAATGGACCTGCACCGACACAAAGGGGCCGAGGAGGAAGGAGATCGGACAACCCCCACTGGCAGATGGCGGGGGAGGCGACAAGGAGCATACAGCCTGAAGAGACCGGGAGGGAAGAATCCCCACTGACCCTCTGGTGGAGATCCACGAGGTAACACAACAAAAATCAGGGGCCTGTTGGACTCAGAGGCCAACGATCTGTCATGACTGCACCAATCGGCCCCCCCGACGAAAGAGACTGTTTCTATAGTGGGCGCCTCAGGTCAGGTACTCACTGCCCCTCTGCAGAAAGAATGAAGTATACAAGTAGGCGGGACCATGGTATCCCTTATCGGATGGAACCTGCTGTGTAAGCCTCAGACCACATTGAGATTTCAACCAACAGGGGAAGTTAAAGCCTCCTTCAGGGACCATCCAGTGATACTCATCTGTCCCCTCCAAGAAGAATGGAGACTACATCTTCCCATAGTCGAACGAACCCATCGAACATCGATATGAAAACAACACCCCCCTCAACGAAAACGAAGACAACTGATGGATAGTGTACCCCAAGTATGGTCCAAACAGAACCCGGGAGGAATAGCATCGACGGTACCCCCATATGGATAGAGATGAAACAGAATGCACAGGTGATTAATCAACCTCAATACCCCATTCCATATATGGCCAGGCAAGGAATCCAGATACATCTGCAGAGACTGTACGACTTGGGCATTCTCCGACGAATCCGATCTGCTTGGAACACCCCTTTGTTGCCCGTAAAGAAACCTGGATCTGATGATTATCGACCAGTACAAGACCTACGGAAAGTGAATAGTCAAGTAGAAGATCTAGTAGCCCTCGTGCCAAATTCATATTCAATCTTGGCTCAAGTCTCTCCTGCTCAAAGTGGTACAGTGTCATTGATCTCAAAGATGCCTTCTTCTCCGTCCCGGTGGCGGAGGAAATGTCAGAAGATTTTTGCTTTCACATGGGAAAATGCACCTACTGGAATAAAGCAGCAGTACACATGGACTCGTTGCCTCAAGGGTTTAGGCACTCACCTACGCTGTTCGGTGAGCAAACTGGCAAAAGACTTGAAGATGTACCAAGTCATGTATGGGCCCAGTAATACAATACGTGGATGATCTTCTGGTGTTTCGAGAGACGTACCTCGAATGTGTGAAGTATCCACTCTTCAGCTGCTAAAGACGTTGTACTCAAAAGGTATCGTGCAAGTGAAAAGAAAGCGCAAATCTGTGAATTGGAAGTAGAGTATTAGGCTTCCAAATACGTGGAGGAACCCGTTGTCTGGGAATTTCTCGCACCAGTTCAATACGAGGTCAACCTGTACCCACTTGTAAGAAGGAACTCCGAGCGTTCCTTGGAGCTGCAGGATACTGTAGACTGTGGATTGCTAACTATGCAGTTATGGCCCAACCCCTGTACGACAAGTTGCGGGGGTAAGGAATCAGAGTCTCAAACTTTTCAATGGGAAGGACACGAGCTAGCAAGCTTACGTCAATTAAAAGAAGCCTTAATTGAACCACCTGCTTTAGGATTGCCAGATGTAATGAAACCATTCCATCTATTCGTCGATTGAAAAGAAAGGAATGGCCATTGGGGTATGACTCAAACTCTAGGCTCATGGGAGCGACCCTGTTGCATATCTCTCAAAAGGAATGGACAATGTTGCAAAAGGATGGCCTGGTTGCCTTCAAAGCATTGCGGCTGCATGCTTACTAATTCCAGAAGAAGTCAAATTAACTTTTGGTCAAACTCTGAACGTAACAACTCCCCACACCATTCAAGGACTGCTAGAGACCCATGGACCAAAATGAATGACTAATTCACGTCTCGTCAAGTATTAAGCCTTACTGTGTGAAACACCTGAAATTCAAATACAAGACAGCAAAACTTGAACCCGGGCCACTCTTATGCCGGCCCCTGAACCAGTTGCCCATGATTGTGAAGAAGTCATGACTACAATACATTCCAGTAGACCAGACCTGAGGGATCAACCCTGGCAAGGAGCTGGACTTTATTCACTGATGGGAGCAGCCAAATCATTCATGAGATACGTTCTGCTGGATATGCTGTTGTATCCGAAGATGAAATCGTTGAGGCTCAACCTCTTCCCCAGGAACGTCTGCACAAAAAGCTGAACTAATTGCCCTTACTCGAGCTCTTGCAGTTGGCAGAAGGAAAACTGTAAATATCTATACAGACTCTAAATATGCCTTTCTTACAATTCAAGTGCATGGAG
>NW_021820675.1:151089-297505 GCF_901001135.1 Rhinatrema bivittatum
GCTATGTAGAATGGGGAAGGGTAGCAGGGCAATATTTAGGCATGAAACCCACTGGTGGGATAGCCATTTTAGTAGCATAGAAAGAGGGAATAAAATAACCCCAAGCTTTAACAAGCAGTGACTGTTATAGATGGGCAGCAGCGTTCTAACCAATGAAGGTTGCTTAAAGCAGTGTCTTAAATTCTCTTGGAAGAAGAGCACAGTCTTGAATGATCTGGCTAGACCAGTGCCATGAAGACTAGAAGAACATAAGAAATTGCCATGCTGGGTCAGACCAAGGGTCCATCAAGCCCAGCATCCTTGCCTAAGTCTTGCCTAACAAATCTGCTTCATTTTTTGAAGGGGTTAATAAACATGTGGATAAAGGTGAACCGGTAGATGTAGTGTATTTGGATTTTCAGAAGGCGTTTGACAAAGTCCCTCATGAGAGGCTTCTACGAAAACTAAAAAGTCATGGGATAGGAGGCGATGTCCTTTCGTGGATTACAAACTGGTTAAAAGACAGGAAACAGAGAGTAGGATTAAATGGTCAATTTTCTCAGTGGAAAAGGGTAAACAGTGGAGTGCCTCAGGAATCTGTACTTGGACCGGTGCTTTTCAATATATATATAAATGATCTGGAAAGGAATACGACGAGTGAGGTTATCAAATTTGCAGATGATACAAAATTATTCAGAGTAGTTAAATCACAAGCGGATAGCGATACATTACAGGAGGACCTTGCAAGACTGGAAGATTGGGCATCCAAATGGCAGATGAAATTTAATGTGGACAAGTGCAAGGTGTTGCATATAGGGAAAAATAACCCTTGCTGTAGTTACATGATGTTAGGTTTCATATTAGGAGCTACCACCCAGGAAAAAGATCTAGGCATCATAGTGGATAATACTTTAAAATCGTCGGCTCAGTGTGCTGCAGCAGTCAAAAAAGCAAACAGAATGTTAGGAATTATTAGGAAGGGAATGGTTAATAGAATGGAAAATGTCATCATGCCTCTATATCGCTCCATGGTGAGACCACACCTTGAATACTGTGTACAATTCTGGTCACCGCATCTCAAAAAAGATATAGTTGCGATGGAGAAGGTACAGAGAAGGGCAACCAAAATGATAAAGGGGATGGAACAGCTTCCCTATGAGGAAAGGCTGAAGAGATTAGGGCTGTTCAGCTTGGAAAAGAGATGGCTGAGGGGGGATATGATAGAGGTCTTTAAGATCATGAGAGGTCTTGAACGAGTAGATGTGACTCGGTTATTTACACTTTCGAATAATAGGACTAGGGGGCATTCCATGAAGTTAGCAAGTAACACATTTAAGACTAATCGGAGAAAATTATTTTTCACTCAACGCACAATAAAGCTCTGGAATTTGTTGCCAGAGGATGTGGTTAGTGCAGTTAGTGTAGCTGGGTTCAAAAAAGGTTTGGATAACTTCTTGGAGGAGAAGTCCATTAATGGCTATTCCCTGTACGTACCAGGATCAGTCCAGGACACCTGGGTTGTGACTCCGCACCAGTAGGTGGAGACAGAGCAAAACTTGTGGGTGTGAGTCATATATGACCCTGTGCCAGCCACAGCCCCTCAGTCTTACTCTGTCTCCAGTAGGTGGTGCAGGTGCAGTCACAGCCTCTGCCTGCACTGATTCTGTTAGTTAGTCAGGTTTTTCTTTGGATTTTGTCCTTTAAATTGAATTTTCCTTGTAAAGTTGTATTTTTAGTGAGTGAAGTCCGGTCCGCCCTGCCTCCCAGGGGGGTTGCGAGGTTCTGAGGGGACCACCCCCCCTGGTTGAGGCCGCTGCTAGGGTCGAGGACCCGGCTTTCTAGTAGCAGCGCAAGGGGTGACACCGGGGAGCCCGGTTCACTCACCCCTTCTGCAACAGGGCTCCAGGACCGTGGACAGCGTGAAGTTTAAAAAAAACAAAAACAAAAAAAAAAAAACAGGTTTGGTTTTATTTCTTGTGCCGGCTCTCTGTTTTCTCTAGCGCTGCCGCTCCGGTCAGTCGGGGGGGGAGCGCCGATCGCGGGGGGACCGGCGCGGATTTGATTTTTTTTTTTTTTCGGCCTGTCAGCTGCATTGCGCCTCAGTCTCGCCGCGTTTTCGCCGCCATGCCGCGTGGTCTTCGTGCCGGGCCTGTGGCTCGGCGCGCGCGCGGCTCTCGAGGGACGGCCTGTGTATTTTTCTTGCGTTCCGGGCGAAGAAGGATCGTCGGGGGTGCCTCGGGGGGCCCGTTCCCGGGCCTCGCGATCGCCGAAGCGCGGCGGTGCCTCAGCTGAGAGGCAGCAGGACCTCTTCCCGCTAAGCGCGGGAGTGGCGGCCATCTTGGCCACAGGCTAAGAAATCGCGCGGAAACCGGTAGGGACCGCGGCCTTGCCTCCCACGTTTTCCCCACAGTGGGGGCCTGACGGGGGGGTCGCTCCGGGGGGGTCTCGATCTCGGGAGGGCTCCGGAGACGATTCCTCCGAATCGGGTTCGTTTTCAGATGTTTTTGCGCTGCTTTTGCGTAAGGTGCTTAAATGCAAGCGTAGCAAGCGCAAACACAAGGAAGCCCCTGGGGGGGCCCCATTAAGCGCGCCCCGAAGCAGCGGAAGGCTAAGGATGTCGGGGGTCCCGACAGCCCCCGCGGGGGAGGCGGCCTCCGCGGGGCGTCCCACAGGAGTCCGATTCGGAACTTTCCTCCGCGACGGACACGGATTTCTCCGAGGAGCCCCCGAGGGGGGCCGAGGAGATGGCGAAGGACGGCACCTCTCAGCCCGGCGGGGGCAAAGGAGCTCAGCCGGCGGACGGGGATGATCCCAAGGGGGTCCGCCTATTCCGAAGAGAAGAACTGTTCCCCTTAATCCCGGCCATCCTCCAGGAACTAGGAATCGAGGCTCCGCCGGTGGTGGTCCGGCAGGAGGCCAACATGGACTCGGTTCTCCTCGGTCTCACGGGACCGGCAGTGGCGTTTTCCTTTCACTTCTCATCGATAATTTGTTTAAAGAATGGGATACGCTGGAGCTGGGACTGAAGGTCAGTAAGGCCACGGGGAAGCTTTATCCGCTCCCGGAGGACGCGCTGGAGCTGCTCAGCCTTCCAAAAGTGGACTCGGCAGTCTCGGCGGTGACGAAGAGGTCCACCATTCCGGTCACGGGAGCGACGGCTCTCAGGGACATCCAGGACAGGAAGCTGGAAGTGCAGCTTCAGAAGATTTCGAGATGTCCGCCCAGGGGGTGCGGGCCGCTATCTGCACTAACTTCGCGATGCGATGAGCCCAGGTCCTGCAGGTGAACGCTGGTCTGTCACCGGAAGAGGCGTCGCAGGCTGATCGTTTAGAGGCAGCAATAGCATACGGAGCGGATGCCCTCCCTGATCTATTGCGTACCTCTGCCAGGTCCATGGTGGCGGCCGTCTCGGCGCGTCGTCTCTTGTGGCTGCGGAACTGGGCAGCGGATGGCTCATCTAAGCTCACCTCGGAGCCCTGCCGTTCAAAGGGAAATTGTTGTTCGGCAAGGACTTGGATGACCTGATGGTGTCCCTGGGGAGAACAGGGGCCTTCAAACTGCCCGAGGATAGGTACAGAGCGCGGTCCTCGTTTTCCTCCAGACCCCGGTTCCGCGGTTCCAGGAAGTCGCGTCCCTCTCGTTCCTCGGGACCTTCGTATCGATCTTCTTCCTCACGGACTCCTCAGTGGCAGCAGTCTTTTCGGGGGAAGCGGTTCGGTAGACCAGGGGGAGCCCTGACCGGAGGGGGTCCCAAGGCTTCCCAATGAAGTGCGGTCGGGCCCCTTCCTCGCCGCAACCCTCGGCGTGTGACCCCAAATATCGGGGCGCGGCTAACGTTGTTTCTCGAGGAATGGGCCAGGGTGATGTCGGAACAGTGGGTCCTCGATGTGAGAAAACACGGTTACGCGTTGGATTTCTTTCGTACCCCGGCGGCCAAGTTCCTCATCTCCCCTTGCAAGGCTCCGGAGAAGAAGGATGCGGTGCTAGGCACCATCTGACGCTTGGACAGCTTAGGAGCTATTTTTCCAGTCCCAAGCCATCTGCACGGAGTAGGCCGTTACTCCATTTCCTTCATCGTACCACAGAAGGACGGCACGTCCAGACCGATCCTGGACCTCGAAGGCGTGACCAGACGTCTACGTGTTCCTCACTTCAAGATGGAAACGATTCGTTCGGTCATTGCTTCGGGGCGGCCGGGCGAATTCCTGGCTGCCCTAGATCTCACGGAGGCGTACCTTCACGTGGGCATTCGGCCGGCGTTCCAGCAGTTCCTGCGGTTCTGCATCCTGGGGCGGCATTATCAGTTCCGGGCGCTGCCGTTTGGTCTCGCGACGGCTCCTCGCCCGTTCACGAAAGTGATGGTGGTAGTGGCGGCGCGCAGGCTTCCTGGTTCTTCCTTACCTGGACGATTGGTTGATTCGCGCAAAGTCCGAGGAACAGTGCCAGTGGGCGGTAACCAGAGTCCTACAATTTTGGCAGTCTCTAGGCTGGGTAATCAATTTGCAAAGAGTCAGCTAGTTCCGAACCGGACCCTAGAATACCTGGGAGCTGTCTTCGTCACGAAACAGGGCAAAGTGTTCCTCTCCCAGGAACGCAGGTGCAAGCTGCAGTCTCAGGTCCGGAGGTTACTGTCTCTTCACACTCCTCGAGTCTGAGATTACCTGACGGTTCTGGGCTCCATGGCTTCAACACTCGCACTGGTTCCCTGGGGCGTTCGCTCCTCTGCGGCCGTTGCAGTCGTCTTTACTATCCCGATGGAAGCCGGTCTCGGAGGAGTTCTTCCTGCCTCTTCCACTCGAGGGACAGGCGGGATCCAGTCTCCGTTGGTGGCTCGATTCCAAGCATCTGTCCTGTGGGGTGTCTCTGGTGGTATCCGATTGGACGGGGGTGACCACGGACACCAGTCTTTCCGGCTGGGGAGCAGTTTGCCGAGGGAGGTCAGTCCAAGGCCTGTGGTCAGCGTCTCAAGCCCAGTGGTCAATCAACCGTCTAGAGACCAGAGCGGTCCGTCTGGCACTGAAGGCTTTCTTGCCATTGGCAAGGGGACAGGAGGTCCGGGTGTTATCGGACCACGCGACCACCGTGGCCTACATCAATCGTCAAGGAGGGACAAGGAGTCCTCAAGTGGCGGTGGAGGCGCAGCTCCTGGTGGCCTGGTCAGAACGCACTCTCGGCAACATCGCAGCCTCCCACATTGCCGAGGTCGACAATGTCCAGGCGGATTTTTCTCAGCCGTCACCACCTCGATCCCGGGAAGTGGGAGTTGGCGGACGAAGCGTTTCGTCTCATCTGCCGGACGTGGGGAGTTCCCCACATGGATCTGATGGCCACGTGGTGCAACACGAAAGGCCCCGCGATTTTACAGTCGGCATCGGGAACGAGGAGCAGAGGGCGTCGATGCGCTGGTGCTTCCGTGGCCGACGGACGTACTGCTGTACGTGTCCCCCGTGGCCGATGATAGGCAAGATTCTACGACGTATAGAGTTGCATCCGTACAATGTGATCTTGGTGGCTCCGGAGTGGCCTCATCGGCCGTGGTTCGCAGATCTCGTTCGCGGGGCTCCTGCGTCAGGGTCCCGTTTGTTTGGAGGATGCGGATCACTTCTGTCTCGCGGCGTGGATTTTGAGAGGAATCGCTGTTAGAGAAAAGGTTGCTCAGATGCGGTGATAGCCACATTGCTGAGGTCCAGGAAGCAGTCTACGTCCCTAGCTTATGTCCAGGTCTGGGCGGTGTTTGAAGATTGGTGCGTGTCGCGGGGAGTGGATCCCACTTCCGCTTCGGTTCCGGTTATCCTAACGTTTCTCCAGGCCGGTCTAGCCAAGGGCGTGCAGTTCGTTACGGGTCCAGGTAGCGGCGCTTACATCCGGATATCTCCCGTTTCCTTCGGGGGGCCAAACGTCGCCGTCCTCCTTTGCGTCCGTCTTGGAATCTTAACAGGGTTCTCTCCGCCTTAGGCTCGGCCCCGTCCGAGCCCTTGAGGCGTGCGACTACTAAGGGCCTTACGTTGAAGACAGTGTTTTTTGGTGGCAATCGCCTCGGCACGGCGCTTTTCGGAGTTGCAGGCCTTGTTCTGTAGGGAACCGTTTTTTGCGTATTTCCGATAGCGGAGTATCCTTGCGGATGGTCCCGTCTTTCTGCCTAAGGTGGTTTCGTTTTTCCACGTCAATCAGTCAGTGGCGTTCCCGGCCTTTGCGGTAGGGGAGTCCACCGATCCCCATTCTAGGGAACTGCGGAAGCTGGACGTGCGGAAGTCCCTTCTTCGTTACTTGGAGGTTACTACTCCGTTCCGGGTAACGGACCATCTGTTCGTTTTTGTTCTTTGGTCCGAAGAAAGGGGCCGCTGCTTCCCGCACGACGATTGTCCGTTGACTCAAGGAGGCCATTGGTTCGGCGTCTTTGTTGCGGGGAAAACCGTTTTCAGTGGGTCTTCGGGCTCACGCGGCTCGTTCTCAGGCTGCGTCTTGGTCAGAAGCTTCTCAGGTGTCGCCTCAAGAGATTTGCAGGGCGGCTACCTGGAAATCTTCATCTTTACATGCCTTTATCCGGCACTACCGGATGGATGTCCGGGCTACAGATGCCGGGAGTTTTGGAGAGAGGGTGCTCCGAGCGGGACTCTCTGCTTCCCACCCTCGGTAACTTAGCTCTGGTACATCCCAGGTGTCCTGGACTGATCCTGGTACGTACAGGGAAAGGAAAATTAGTTTCTTACCTGATAATTTTCGTTCCTGTAGTACCAAGGATCAGTCCAGGATCCCGCCCGCAGGGCTTCGCTGAAGTAACGGAGAGTCCGCTCATTAATTTTCTTAGTTCAGTTTTGCTGATCGCTTGTTTAGCTCTCCCGGTTGGGGAGCCCGGTTCCGCCTGGAGTTCGGGTGGTTTGATTTTGAATTGGTAGTATGTTTTGGGGTTTTGTACCTTGGTTGAGATGCTACTTTGACATTACGTAAGACTGAGGGGCTGTGGCTGGCACAGGGTCATATATGACTCACACCCACAAGTTTTGCTCTGTCTCCACCTACTGGTGCGGAGTCACAACCCAGGTGTCCTGGACTGATCCTTGGTACTACAGGAACGAAAATTATCAGGTAAGAAACTAATTTTCCTTTAATCAAGTTTACTTAGGGAATAGCCACTGCTATTAATTGCATCAGTAACATGGGATCTTCTTAGTGTTTGGGTAATTGCCAGGTTCTTGTGGCCTAGTTTTGGCCTCTGTTGGAAACAGGATGCTGGGCTTGATGGACCCTTGGTCTGACCCAGCATGGCCATTTCTTATGTTCTTATCCTGTTTCCAACAGTGGTCAAACCAGGCCACAAGAACCTGGCAATTACCCAAACACTAAAAAGATTCCATGTTCCCTTTACGTACCCAGATCAGTCCAGACCATGGGTTATGTCCCCCTTCCAGCAGATGGAGTCAGAGCAAAAACTGAAAGGACACCCACTTATAAGCAGGTGCGCTCTTTGCAGTCCCTCAGTATTTCCTCTGACTCAGCAGATGAGGGTTGCACCTGCGGTTGTCCCTCTGGGACAGCATTTCCAGTTCCAGGCTCTACCCTTTGGTCTTGCGACCGCTCCTCGAACCTTCACAAAGGTGATGATAGTAGTAGCCGCTGCTCTCCGGAGGGAGGGAGTTCTCAGCCCAGTGCCACCAGGTGGTCGACAAGGTGTTGACGCTTCTTCACTCCCTCGGTATATAAAAATTTAAAATAAATAAATAAATAACCCAGGGTCTAGACTGATCCGTGGTACTACAGGAACGAGTAATAGCAGAGGCCATTCCCCAAGTCAGGATATTCATTCTAAAGCAAAAGAGTAGTCCTGAAGTTATCTAACCTTATTTAATAGTGCAGCTGCACCACTGAATATCCCTGCAAAGTCAGCTGGATAACTTTGCAATCCTAGCAGTGACTATTACCCCCTTGTTTGAAAACTGCAGAGAATCTCTTAACTGCATACAAAGGCTGTTCTAGTAGCACATACGAATGCATTCCAGGATGGTAAAGTGATGAATGTTGCTAGAAGAGGTGAAACTGTGTAAGGAGGCGATCATATTTTCAGAACTCAGTGCAAACTAATGGTATAAAAATCATGCCCAAGTTTACAAGGACATTTAAAATTCAGAGCAAAGCTGAATTTCAATTGCTAGTATGAAATCACTGTCAGAGGGTTTTTAGGCCATGAGAGGAATGGTTTAAGGCCTTATTTTTTAGTTAACCCTTAGTATATTGCAAGATGGGATGCAGCATCATTTTATGAAAATGATGGGCTTTCAGCCTGGTGCTCAAATGTACTTGGGAGCTACATTTTTAGAAAATATCTATCCAGAGGAGAATATTTAGTGCAATTCTGTTAATTTTTTATTTATTTTGATTGATTATTGCTATTTTATTTTGCTAATTTTATCATTTGATATTACTGCTCTGGCCAGTTTGGAAAAGCAGATTATAAATTTGAATTAGGTTTCCTGTTGATACGGGTGAACTTGTTTTTTAGTATTCCTTGAAATGTTCTGTATACTATATTGAAGTTTTTCCTAGAGTGTGTAGCCAGATGGACTCAGGACCAATGGGTTATGTGCTCCCCTGCCAGCAGATGGAGACAGAATCAGGTTTCAAAGCTGATGTTACCTTAGATACTCCCCTGCAGTGTCCTCAGCCCTTCAGTATCTCTCCGTCTCCTAGCAGATGTGGACATGCTATATCCCTTCACCTGCATTGGTGTTTAGCGGGATTGCAGTACTAATTAGAAGGAAGATTTACCTTTAAATTGCAGAAACCTCGAGCCCCGCTCTCCTGCGGTGATACCTTAAGGTCCCTTCCCCAGTTGAGAATTCCTGAGGTGATTTCCGAGATCCCTCAGAGGTTTGCCTTAGTCCGGTAGCCGGTTCCCGGCATGGACGTTGCTGCTGAAGCAGCTGAAAGGCAGCGGGTGCAGGAAGCCAAGCACGGCGGTGATGGCCTAAGCCCTCTTCCTCGCTAGCCCAGAGACTGTCTCTGTACTCAGCCGGTAAGTGCTGAGACCAGGTAATTAAAGAAGAGCTCCTTGGTTTCAGAGATGTGGAAGGGCTTCAGTAAGTCTTTCCTCTGGTCTCTTTGCTCTGCACACCATAATGACGATGTTCCCGATCCCATTAGGGCAAGGAAAGGGGGTTTCCGAGCGGGTTGAGCAGCCCCCTGATGGGCTAGGCCTCACTTCAAGCTCGGTGGGCAATCTACATGGCAGGCCGCTGCGGCGCCATCTTGCACACGGTTTTGTGCAGTGCCATTTTTCCCCATAGACCATTGGTACATGCGGTGCGGGTCGGCCCTGTTGTGCGCCTAACGCACAATAATTGCGCTCATACCTGTGCGCATAAGTTCATGCATATGCTTGCGCACAACCAGAGGTGAACATTTACTCTTAAGGGCGCCTACACTTAAGCGCATTGGATCTGTGTGCACCCGAATCAAGTGCTAGCCTGCTGAATGCACAAATTACAGTTTATTAAAGCTCCGGCAGCAAAGAAGCACAAGCAACACTCTTTGTGGTGCCTGTCATATTAGGGCTACACAGTCTGACCTGGAATCCTTCCTGTGTCAGCACTGTAAAGAGACCTAGGGAGAGTTGGACCAGAACTCCTCCAAGGCCATTCGGAAGATGAGTCAGCCACAATCATATCCAAGAGCACCCCATATCTGAGTAATCCCGGGGCTGCATCCACCTCGGGAGAGGGCAATTATGTGGCAACTACCCAAGTTCTCCCTGGGCTAAGCATGGACCCAGCGGCCTATTCTTGGGTGGAATTTTTTCAAGGCCTTCAAGCCTTCATACGGGCACAGTCAGCTTCTGCCCCTGCCTGGACCGAGCCCCAGCCGGGAAGGCCTTGCCCTCTCAGCATGCCTCGAGACACGCATTGTCTTACCAAGGGTATCCCTGATGGGGGCCTGGACACCACGGACTAAAAAGGGGATGCAGACTCATTGGAAGATGGGGAAATCCCTCCACGCTTGGAGCCATACCGGACCATGTTATGATTTTCCACAGAGATGTATTGCCGGCCCTAGTTTCCCAGACCCTGAAAACTCTGGGAGTCCCCGACACGGACCCTATGAACGAACCAAAGAAGAATCCCATCCTGGTGTCGCTAGAGAAAGCTTTTTGCTATTTTCCGGTGCTGGAAGCCAACCAGGAGTTGATTGACCTGGAATGGGATGCCCCGGAAGTCAGCTTTAAAGAGGTTGGGCATTGGAGTCCCTGTACCCTCTGAGCCCTACGGCCAGAGAACACCTGCATTTCCCCAAAGTGGACGCCCTGGTCTGCGCTGTTCCAAAGCGAACAACCATCCCAGTGGAAGGAGGAGCGGCCTTGAAGAATGCGCATGATAGGCGGTTGGAGTCCATCCTTAAGCAAGCCTTTGACGTGACAGCAATGGCACTTCAAATTGCTTCCTGTTGTGTCCTGGTGGCTCGCTCATGCCTGCTTTTCTCTCAAGAGGCAGATGGCTCAGGGGTGCATTCTAGAGAGGCGATGGTGCCCGCTACAGCCTTTCTAGAGGATGCAAGCTCTGACTTAGTTCGTACCTCGACCAGAGGAGTGCTTCAATGGTGGCAGCCAGAAGACAACTATGGTTGGGAAATTGGTCAGTGGAGGCAACCTCTAAGGCAAACCTCACAAAGATGCCATTTAAGGGATCCCTCCTATTCGGAAGGGAAAAGTTGGCCAGTAAGTGGGGTGAATCTCCAGTGCTGCGGCTACCGGAAGACAAAAGAAAGAGGGCTTGAGCGCCCCTCGCCCATGAGAGGTCAGGCCAGGGGCTCCATGTACTTTCGGCCCTGCAGAAACTCATCATTTCAGACATCTTGACTCTCGGGAAGGTCTCAGTCCCTTCTGAGCAGACAACCAAAAAGAGGAACTGGTTCAGGTTCGACCCAAACTTCCCGATGAAGTTTGGCTGACCCATCCATGGAACGAAGGGATAGGGGTCGATTATCCCTCTTCTATCATCAGGGGGTCGAGATCATGTCAGACAAATGGGTACGGGACATCATACGAGAAAGATATGCTCTGGAATTCCGCAGCATCCCTCGGGACATGTTCATGTCCATGTTGCCACTCCCAGCACAAGAAACTGGCAGTGGAATCTACGTTGATAAGGTTCCTCAGTTTGCGGGCTATAACTCTGGTACCTATACCCCAGGAAAATACGGGGCGTTAATCCATCTGTATCATTGTACCCAAGAAGGAGGGTTCATTTCGCCCCATTCTGGACCTCGAGTGTCAATTGTCATCTGCGGATAATTCACTTCTGCATGGAAACTCTGCACTCCGTCATAATGGCCGTACCACAGGGAGAGTTCTTAACCTCTCTGGAGCTCTCGGAGGCCTACCTTCATATTTCAATCCGTCAAGACCACCAGCATTTCCTACGCTTTGCGGTACTAGGCCACCATTATCAGTTCCGGGCGTTGCCCTTCGGCCTGTCAACCACCCTCAGTACATTCTCCAAAATAATGGTGGTTGTAGTGGCGGCACTGAGGAAAGAAGGAATCCTTAGAAGACGCCTGGCTGATCTGGGTGAAGTCGTTTGAAGAGAGTCTCCAGGCGACCAGCAGGGTCAGATCACTGCTTCAGGAACTCGGTTGGGTAGTGAACATGGACAAGAGCAGTCTCAAGCCCTCCCAGTCCTTAGAATACCTGGGAGTCTGGTTCAACACCAAGCAGGACAAGATATTCCTCCCTTCCTCGAAGATAAGGAAACTGATCTGCCAAGTGCGGCGGCTAACTAACACAATGCGCCCCAGAGCTTGGAGCTATCTCCATGTCTTGGCCTGATGGCATCAACTCTGGAGGTAGTACCGTGGGCGAGGGCAAACTTGCAGCCACTCCATTGTTCCCTGCTGTCACGTTGGAGCCCACTGACTCAGGACTACTCAGTTTGCCTCCAACTACCGATGGAAGTATGTTCTTGGTTCCAGTGGTGGCTACAGGGAGTACATCTAAGCACTGGCTAGTCCTTATGATGGACGTGAGCCTCTGAGGGTGGGGAGCTCACTGTCAGGAACTGACAACCCATGGCGACTGACCAAGGAAAAGGCACTCTGGAACATAAACCGCCTGGAAGCCTGAGCTGTCAGATTAGCGTGTCTGCAATTCAGCCACAGACATCAGGGCCAGGCGGTCCGCTTGATGTTGGACAGCACAACAATGGTAGCTTACATCAACCACCAGGTAGGAGCCAAAAGACAAGTGTCTCTGAAAATAGACCCCCATGGAATGGGCGGGGTTAAATCTACAAGGGGTTTTAGCCTCCCACATTGCGGGAAAAGACCACGTCGGAGCAGCCTTTCTCAGCAGGGAAAGTCTGGATCAAGGAGAATGGGCATTGTCAACCAGAACCTTCCTGCTCCTGGTAGATCACTAGGGCCTCTCATCCATCGACCTACTGGCCATGTCTCACAATGCGATGGTCCCCGATTCTTCAATCACATAAGAGATAAGCGCTCCCAAGGGATCGATGCCCTTGTCCAAACCTGGCCAGAGAAGGACTTAATGTATGTCTTCCCTCCGTGACCTCTGCTGGGCAAGGTAATTCGCAAGATCGAACACGACAGAGGATTAGTCTTTCTGGAGGCCCCGGATTGGCCCAGACGCTCGTGGAATGCAGACATGCGAAGGCTTCTGGTGGAGAGCCCCCTATGCCTCTCTCCACACAGGGACCTTCTCCAACAAGGTCCAATCCTTCATGAAGACCCAACTCTTTTTGTCTTAGTCTGGCCCTTGAGAGGTTTCATCTGATGTAGCATGGATATTCAGCGGCAGGTATTGCCACCTTACTCCACGCGTGGAAGTTCTCAATGTCCTTGGCATACATGCTGATCTGGGAATATTTGAGGCCTGGTGCGAGGGACATGGGGTGCCCCCTCCGGCGACCAAGATCCCCATGATTCTGGAATTTTTACCAGTTGGCCTGAAGAAAGGGTTGTCCTTCAACTCCTTGAAGATCCAGGTGGCAGCTCTCTCCTGTTTCAGAGGCATGGTGAACGGAGCCCGCCTGTTGACACAACCAGACTTGGCCCATTTCCTAAAAGGAGTTAAATACCTCCGACCACCCTTAAAGTTGCCGGTTCCCCTATGGAACCTCAATCTAGTATTGGACTATTTAGTAGGGCCTTCCTTTTGGCCGCTGTGCAGTTTGTGTCTATGCCTGCTAGCGCTGAAGACTGTATTCTTGGTGGCGATATGCTCGGCTCATCGCATCTCTGAACTACAGGTGCTGTCATGTGGGAGCCGTTCCTCCAGTTGACTCCAGGAACGTTACAACTTCGCATCATTCCTTCCTTCTTGCCAAAGGTAGTCTCGGAGTTTCACCTGAACCCGTCACTTTCCTTACTGTTCCTAGATAGATGCAAGAACACGGAATACTGCCGCCTCCTACTCCACTTAAACATAAGTAGGCATTTAGTACGGTATCTGGAATGTTCAGAACCAGTTTGCAAGGTAGACCACTTGTTTGTTCTTCACAGTGGAAGAAAACAAGGCGAAGCAGCTTTGCGAGGTACCATAGCTCGCTTGATGAAGGAAGTGATCACGGAAGCTTATGTACAGGCAGGGAAGGCTTTACCCCTAAGCTACTGTCTCCCGTCGACATCTGCTGAGCAGCGACATGGTCTTCCTTCTATCACCTGGACGTCCAAGCCTGAGAAGAAGCAGCCTTTGTTAGGGTGTTGCTAACTGGACCGTGGGCAGCCTCCCGCCCCGTTCGGGAGTAGCTTTTGTACATACCATTGGTGGTGAGTCCATCTGGCTACACGCTAGGAAATGGAGAAATTACTTACCTGTTAATTTAGTTTTCCTTAGTATAGACAGCCCATGGCTGCCCATGAACGATGCCAAGGAAGCGCCCTTGAGGTGAATCTAGAGTCCAAGAATTCACGGGTAAGCCATCGCCCTATCTCTAGATCAGGGCATCTATAATATTGCTGGGATTCAGCGCTTATTTTTGGTTGAGTAGAGTTACGGTCACCCTTTTTTAATCAAGTTATTAAATTGTATTCAAATTTTATTGAAATTTGGTCAATAGTATGCCACAATGGCTTTTGAAGATAACACTGAATGGCTGAGGTCACTGCAGGGATGTATCTAAGGTGACGTCGGCTTTGAAAACTGACTCCATCTCCATCTGCTGGCAGGGGAACATAACCCATTGGTCCTGAGTCCATCTGTCTATACTAAGGAAAATGAAATTATCATGTAAGTAATTTCTCCATTTTCTAGCTTCTGTAATGAAACAATTCATCATGCCTTCTGTAAACTGTAAATACTTAATGTCATATAACATTTTATATAAAAGTTGAGTGAGAGAACTTAAAAACTGGGCATGGCCCACTTGGTTATCTGTTCAACATGCCAACTGACTAGAGAAATCAAAGCTATTAGTAAATTGTCCAACACAAGACATACTGCACTTCTTCCATTCTAAAAAGCACAGCAAGATGCACAATCATGAGCCACACAAATTATTTTTTGTTCCTATGATAAGGCATAGTGCCATTCGTAGAACAGTCTGTGTGTAGAATGGTGCTACAAACTTTCTCACATAATTCATAGATAGAGCTGTAAGCCTATTGAAGAAACATTGTCAATAGTACGAATTTTATGAGTTGGGGTTATCTATTAAATGTGCTTTCAAATGGGTAGTTAATTAAATCCTATTCCAGTCTGTGACGGAACAAGGTCAAGGATAGATTACATGAAAGATGGCTGGCGACACAGGCTCAGTGACTGGGGGAGGAGATATCACAGCGGGACACAGGCTCAGTGACTGGGGGAGGAGATATCACAGTGGGACACAGGCTCAGTGACTGGGGGAGGAGATATCACAGTGGGACACAGGCTCAGTGACTGGGGCAGGAGATATCACAGCGGGACACAGGCTCAGTGACTGGGGCAGGAGATATCACAGTGGGACACAGGCTCAGTGACTGGGGCAGGAGATATCACAGTGGGACACAGGCTCAGTGACTGGGGGAGGAGATATCACAGTGGGACACAGGCTCAGTGACTGGGGGAGGAGATATCACAGTGGGACACAGGCTCAGTGACTGGGGGAGGAGATATCACAGTGGGACACAGGCTCAGTGACTGGGGCAGGAGATATCACAGCGGGACACAGGCTCAGTGACTGGGGGAGGAGATATCACAGTGGGACACAGGCTCAGTGACTGGGGGAGGAGATATCACAGTGGGACACAGGCTCAGTGACTGGGGGAGGAGATATCACAGTGGGACACAGGCTCAGTGACTGGGGCAGGAGATATCACAGTGGGACACAGGCTCAGTGACTGGGGGAGGAGATATCACAGTGGGACACAGGCTCAGTGACTGGGGCAGGAGATATCACAGTGGGACACAGGCTCAGTGACTGGGGGCAGGAGATATCACAGTGGGACACAGGCTCAGTGACTGGGGGCAGGAGATATCACAGTGGGACACAGGCTCAGTGACTGGGGGCAGGAGATATCACAGTGGGACACAGGCTCAGTGACTGGGGGAGGAGATATCACAGTGGGACACAGGCTCAGTGACTGGGGGAGGAGATATCACAGTGGGACACAGGCTCAGTGACTGGGGGAGGAGATATCACAGTGGGACACAGGCTCAGTGACTGGGGGAGGAGATATCACAGTGGGACACAGGCTCAGTGACTGGGGCAGGAGATATCACAGTGGGACACAGGCTCAGTGACTGGGGCAGGAGATATCACAGTGGGACACAGGCTCAGTGACTGGGGGAGGAGATATCACAGTGGGACACAGGCTCAGTGACTGGGGGAGGAGATATCACAGTGGGACACAGGCTCAGTGACTGGGGCAGGAGATATCACAGTGGGACACAGGCTCAGTGACTGGGGCAGGAGATATCACAGTGGGACACAGGCTCAGTGACTGGGGGAGGAGATATCACAGTGGGACACAGGCTCAGTGACTGGGGCAGGAGATATCACAGCGGGACACAGGCTCAGTGACTGGGGGAGGAGATATCACAGTGGGACACAGGCTCAGTGACTGGGGCAGGAGATATCACAGTGGGACACAGGCTCAGTGACTGGGGGAGGAGATATCACAGTGGGACACAGGCTCAGTGACTGGGGAGGAGATATCACAGTGGGACACAGGCTCAGTGACTGGGGCAGGAGATATCACAGTGGGACACAGGCTCAGTGACTGGGGGAGGAGATATCACAGTGGGACACAGGCTCAGTGACTGGGGCAGGAGATATCACAGTGGGACACAGGCTCAGTGACTGGGGCAGGAGATATCACAGTGGGACACAGGCTCAGTGACTGGGGCAGGAGATATCACAGTGGGACACAGGCTCAGTGACTGGGGCAGGAGATATCACAGTGGGACACAGGCTCAGTGACTGGGGCAGGAGATATCACAGTGGGACACAGGCTCAGTGACTGGGGAGGAGATATCACAGTGGGACACAGGCTCAGTGACTGGGGAGGAGATATCACAGTGGGACACAGGCTCAGTGACTGGGGGAGGAGATATCACAGTGGGACACAGGCTCAGTGACTGGGGGAGGAGATATCACAGTGGGACACAGGCTCAGTGACTGGGGCAGGAGATATCACAGTGGGACACAGGCTCAGTGACTGGGGCAGGAGATATCACAGTGGGACACAGGCTCAGTGACTGGGGCAGGAGATATCACAGTGGGACACAGGCTCAGTGACTGGGGGAGGAGATATCACAGTGGGACACAGGCTCAGTGACGGGGGAGGAGATATCACAGTGGGACACAGGCTCAGTGACTGGGGGAGGAGATATCACAGTGGGACACAGGCTCAGTGACTGGGGCAGGAGATATCACAGTGGGACACAGGCTCAGTGACTGGGGCAGGAGATATCACAGTGGGACACAGGCTCAGTGACTGGGGCAGGAGATATCACAGCGGGACACAGGCTCAGTGACTGGGGCAGGAGATATCACAGTGGGACACAGGCTCAGTGACTGGGGCAGGAGATATCACAGTGGGACACAGGCTCAGTGACTGGGGGAGGAGATATCACAGTGGGACACAGGCTCAGTGACTGGGGAGGAGATATCACAGTGGGACACAGGCTCAGTGACTGGGGGAGGAGATATCACAGTGGGACACAGGCTCAGTGACTGGGGAGGAGATATCACAGTGGGACACAGGCTCAGTGACTGGGGCAGGAGATATCACAGTGGGACACAGGCTCAGTGACTGGGGCAGGAGATATCACAGTGGGACACAGGCTCAGTGACTGGGGAGGAGATATCACAGTGGGACACAGGCTCAGTGACTGGGGCAGGAGATATCACAGTGGGACACAGGCTCAGTGACTGGGGGAGGAGATATCACAGTGGGACACAGGCTCAGTGACTGGGGGAGGAGATATCACAGTGGGACACAGGCTCAGTGACTGGGGGAGGAGATATCACAGTGGGACACAGGCTCAGTGACTGGGGGCAGGAGATATCACAGTGGGACACAGGCTCAGTGACGGGGGGGGGAGATATCACAGTGGGACACAGGCTCAGTGACTGGGGAGGAGATATCACAGTGGGACACAGGCTCAGTGACTGGGGGAGGAGATATCACAGTGGGACACAGGCTCAGTGACTGGGGCAGGAGATATCACAGTGGGACACAGGCTCAGTGACTGGGGGAGGAGATATCACAGTGGGACACAGGCTCAGTGACTGGGGCAGGAGATATCACAGTGGGACACAGGCTCAGTGACTGGGGGAGGAGATATCACAGTGGGACACAGGCTCAGTGACTGGGGGAGGAGATATCACAGTGGGACACAGGCTCAGTGACTGGGGGCAGGAGATATCACAGTGGGACACAGGCTCAGTGACTGGGGCAGGAGATATCACAGTGGGACACAGGCTCAGTGACTGGGGCAGGAGATATCACAGTGGGACACAGGCTCAGTGACTGGGGCAGGAGATATCACAGTGGGACACAGGCTCAGTGACTGGGGGGAGGAGATATCACAGTGGGACACAGGCTCAGTGACTGGGGGAGGAGATATCACAGTGGGACACAGGCTCAGTGACTGGGGCAGGAGATATCACAGTGGGACACAGGCTCAGTGACTGGGGGAGGAGATATCACAGTGGGACACAGGCTCAGTGACTGGGGCAGGAGATATCACAGTGGGACACAGGCTCAGTGACTGGGGGAGGAGATATCACAGTGGGACACAGGCTCAGTGACTGGGGGAGGAGATATCACAGTGGGACACAGGCTCAGTGACTGGGGCAGGAGATATCACAGTGGGACACAGGCTCAGTGACTGGGGGAGGAGATATCACAGTGGGACACAGGCTCAGTGACTGGGGCAGGAGATATCACAGTGGGACACAGGCTCAGTGACTGGGGGAGGAGATATCACAGTGGGACACAGGCTCAGTGACTGGGGGAGGAGATATCACAGTGGGACACAGGCTCAGTGACTGGGGGCAGGAGATATCACAGTGGGACACAGGCTCAGTGACTGGGGGAGGAGATATCACAGTGGGACACAGGCTCAGTGACTGGGGGAGGAGATATCACAGTGGGACACAGGCTCAGTGACTGGGGGAGGAGATATCACAGTGGGACACAGGCTCAGTGACTGGGGGAGGAGATATCACAGTGGGACACAGGCTCAGTGACTGGGGGAGGAGATATCACAGTGGGACACAGGCTCAGTGACTGGGGGAGGAGATATCACAGTGGGACACAGGCTCAGTGACTGGGGGAGGAGATATCACAGTGGGACACAGGCTCAGTGACTGGGGGAGGAGATATCACAGCGGGACACAGGCTCAGTGACTGGGGGAGGAGATATCACAGTGGGACACAGGCTCAGTGACTGGGGGAGGAGATATCACAGTGGGACACAGGCTCAGTGACTGGGGCAGGAGATATCACAGTGGGACACAGGCTCAGTGACTGGGGCAGGAGATATCACAGTGGGACACAGGCTCAGTGACTGGGGCAGGAGATATCACAGTGGGACACAGGCTCAGTGACTGGGGGAGGAGATATCACAGTGGGACACAGGCTCAGTGACTGGGGCAGGAGATATCACAGTGGGACACAGGCTCAGTGACTGGGGCAGGAGATATCACAGTGGGACACAGGCTCAGTGACTGGGGCAGGAGATATCACAGTGGGACACAGGCTCAGTGACTGGGGCAGGAGATATCACAGTGGGACACAGGCTCAGTGACTGGGGGAGGAGATATCACAGTGGGACACAGGCTCAGTGACTGGGGCAGGAGATATCACAGTGGGACACAGGCTCAGTGACTGGGGCAGGAGATATCACAGTGGGACACAGGCTCAGTGACTGGGGCAGGAGATATCACAGTGGGACACAGGCTCAGTGACTGGGGGAGGAGATATCACAGTGGGACACAGGCTCAGTGACTGGGGGAGGAGATATCACAGTGGGACACAGGCTCAGTGACTGGGGGAGGAGATATCACAGTGGGACACAGGCTCAGTGACTGGGGAGGAGATATCACAGTGGGACACAGGCTCAGTGACTGGGGGAGGAGATATCACAGTGGGACACAGGCTCAGTGACTGGGGCAGGAGATATCACAGTGGGACACAGGCTCAGTGACTGGGGGAGGAGATATCACAGTGGGACACAGGCTCAGTGACTGGGGCAGGAGATATCACAGTGGGACACAGGCTCAGTGACTGGGGCAGGAGATATCACAGTGGGACACAGGCCCAGTGACTGGGGGGGAGATATCACAGTGGGACACAGGCTCAGTGACTGGGGCAGGAGATATCACAGTGGGACACAGGCTCAGTGACTGGGGGAGGAGATATCACAGTGGGACACAGGCTCAGTGACTGGGGGAGGAGATATCACAGTGGGACACAGGCTCAGTGACTGGGGGAGGAGATATCACAGTGGGACACAGGCTCAGTGACTGGGGCAGGAGATATCACAGTGGGACACAGGCTCAGTGACTGGGGGAGGAGATATCACAGTGGGACACAGGCTCAGTGACTGGGGGAGGAGATATCACAGTGGGACACAGACTCAGTGACTGGGGGGAGGAGATATCACAGCGGGACACAGGCTCAGTGACTGGGGCAGGAGATATCACAGTGGGACACAGGCTCAGTGACTGGGGGGGAGATATCACAGTGGGACACAGGCTCAGTGACTGGGGGAGGAGATATCACAGTGGGACACAGGCTCAGTGACTGGGGCAGGAGATATCACAGTGGGACACAGGCTCAGTGACTGGGGGAGGAGATATCACAGTGGGACACAGGCTCAGTGACTGGGGGAGGAGATATCACAGTGGGACACAGGCTCAGTGACTGGGGCAGGAGATATCACAGTGGGACACAGGCTCAGTGACTGGGGCAGGAGATATCACAGTGGGACACAGGCTCAGTGACTGGGGGAGGAGATATCACAGTGGGACACAGGCTCAGTGACTGGGGCAGGAGATATCACAGTGGGACACAGGCTCAGTGACTGGGGGAGGAGATATCACAGTGGGACACAGGCTCAGTGACTGGGGGAGGAGATATCACAGTGGGACACAGGCTCAGTGACTGGGGGAGGAGATATCACAGTGGGAGTGCATGGGATAGAATTTTGGTTCTTGAGGGAAGAGAGATTGCTCTGAAGATGAATGGGCAGCAGGCTCAGTGTTTGGAGAGGTGCGAGCACTCAGTGAGGTAGACTCTCTGTTATCTGTGATATATCTGAATTGGAATAAAACTGTAAGCCTCCTTGAGCTTCACTTAAAAAGGTGGATTAAAAATTCCCCCCAAAAAATTTGAGATTTTGAGGGAAAGGCCTAGTTACAAGAGAGATCAGGCACTAGTAGTGATTGTGAGAATAGGACTCAGCTGACAAGGGGAAGACTAAACTCTAGCACTGAGTGGAGATAGAATCGGTACATCAGGGAGATCTTATACTGGGAGTGAGAGGAGATGATGTATCTAAAAGTTTCTTTCTTCTGTCTTATTTCTTATAGGTATCCAATGCAATGGCTGAAGAGATCAGGCGACTCTCTGTTTTAGTAGATGAGTTTCAAACAGATTTCCATCCTTCTCAAGTTGTCCTGAAAGTGTACAAGAATGTGAGTAACTCAACAGCTCTGCAAACTCATTTCTGGCTCTGGAAGTTTATATGCTAAACGTTCCGGGAAGTATTTTACAAATGACGCCCTCTATTATTTAAAAATGCTACTCTTGGGTAATTATTTTAGAGATGATCAAACTTTAAACCATCCCCCTCGCATGCTTGTACTGTTCTCGCAACTCAAATTATCATATGAGTTTCCGCAAGTTAAATTCTATCAAAGGGTTTACTGATAATCTAGGAATTCTCAGGTAGCCCAAATTTTTTCTTTATACAAATTTTAGGTCCCCAATCTGTGTTTAATTAATATGTCTTACCTGATCTCACAAAAAAGACTGAAAGGAGAGGCAATAAACCATCTGCAGAGAACCGAAAATGAAGCATGAAAGGAATTACTCAATGGGTTGTACAAGAAAGGATGTACATAGCGATGCTCCTTCTTATGTGCAAGTGAGCATAACACAAATCTATTGGGGACCTATGATTATAACTAAGGAAAATGCAATCTGTTAACTGTTAATTCCTACAATAATAATATTAGAAGGGAAAAAATGGCAACTTAGAGATGATGTATTCACTATTTGCTATACTGTATTTTCTATTGTTTGGTTGTTGCATTGTATTTTATGCTACAGTGTATTTTTAAATGGTTGTAAACCGCTGTGATTGGTCTTTAACAAGAAGGCGATATATACAAAATTTAAATAAATGAGCCCTCTGATATGAACTACTTTGTTGAAGGCTCATATGAGTAGTCATTAGATGAGTCAATATTTTGTTTATAATCTTTAATCGGCTTGATAAATTCAGTCACTGGATCCGATTGGTCCATAGTTACTATGATAGAAATTGTCACCCTGCACTAACTAATCTGCTGCTATTCCACGTGAGGTCATTTGTGAGACTTCAAAAACATTTCTGCCTCCTGAGGCTCAGAGCTGTTGAGTTTCAAAAGTAAATGTTTACTGATGGACGGTAGCTGTTTCTGAACAATACAAAGAGGGGGTAAAGCTTTCTTTCAAAGTAAATCCTTTCTCTGAAAATACTTTTTTTTTCGTTCTTTAATGCCAGGAACTTCATCGATATATTGAGGAAGGTCTTGGCCGAAACCTGTCTAATCGTTGTTCCAGTGCCATCGAAGCTTCTCTGCAGGCTACACAGCAAGAGATGATAGGTGAGCAAACGGAAGAAGAGCCTATGAGCAGAGAAGGGCAACAAAAATGATAAAGGGGATGGATCAGCTTTCTTATGAAGAAAGGACTCTCTAGCTTGGAGAAGAGATGACAGAGAGGATATGATAGGTTTCCCTGTATGTACCCAGATCAGTCCAGACTCCTGGGTTTTGCCTCCCTGCCAGCAGATGGAGACAGAGAGAGTTTTACTGACACTGTTACATAATCATGTGTGCCACCTGCAGTTCCTCAGTATTTCTCTTATCTCCAGCAGATGGTAGATGGTGCATAACTTGCTGTTCTGCAGACAGGAGTCAGGTTTGATCTTATGAGCTTTCCTCCTAGGAGGTGTTTGGGTTCTAGTGGGTTCTTCCCTGCCTTGGTCGAGGTGGACGAACTTGGGGGTTGGTGACCCTTTTGTACGCTCGCTCCTTCATTCCATGGGGTGTAAATCTGGTGATCCAAATCCCTCCCCTTCACAAGGCTGCTGAGGCGGCTACAGGCTCAGGGTAGTAGTTTGTCCTTTTTGAATTAGGCTTGTAGCAGTTCTGTGTTCCATCCTTGGAGGTAGGTCTTGACTTGTTTCTCGTTTCCCACTGTGGGTCCGTAGACAAGCAGTTGGTCATGCGAGAGACGCTAGACCGGTTGCAAAAGTTAGGGGCGGTAATTACAGGCCCCCGGGGACCAGCAAAGTGAAGGAAGGTATTCCATTTACTTTGTGGTTCCGAAGAAAGAAGGCACCTTTCGGCCAATTCTGAATTTAAAGAGAGTAAATGCAGTCCTCAAGGTACCGCGTTACCGAGTGGACACCCTGAGGTTGGTCTGAGCCAGCATGGCATGTTCTTATGTATGGGAAAAATAACCCTTGCTGTAGTTACACGATGTTAGGTTCCATATTAGGAGCTACCACCCAGGAAAAAGATCTAGGCGTCATAGTGGATAATACTTTAAAATCGTCAGCTCAGTGTGCTGCAGCAGTCAAAAAAGCAAACAATGTTAGGAATTATTAGGAAGGGAATGGTGAATAAAACGGAAAATGTCATAATGCCTCTGTATCGCTCCATGGTGAGACCACACCTTGAATACTATGTACAATTCTGGTCACCACATCTCAAAAAAGATATAATTGCGATGGAGAAGGTACAGAGAAGGGCAACCAAAATGATAAAGGGGATGGAACAGCTCCCCTATGAGGAAAGACTAAAGAGGTTAGGGATGTTCAGCTTGGAGAAGAGACGGCTGAGGGGGGATATGATAGGGGTCTTTAAGATCATGAGAGGTCTAGAACGAGTAGATGTGAATCGTTTTTTTACTCTTTCAGATAATAGGAGGACTAGGGGGCATTCCATGAAGTTAGCATGGGGCACATTTAAAACTAATTGGAGAAAGTTCTTTTTTACTCAGCGCACAATTAAGCTCTGGAATTTGTTGCCAGAGGATGTGGTTAGTGCAGTTAGTGTAGCTGGGTTCAAAAAAGGTTTGGATAAGTTCTTGGAGGAGAAGTCCATTAATGGCTATTAATCAAGTTTACTTAGGGAATAGCCACTGCTATTAATTGCATCAGTAGCAGGGGATCTTCTTAGTGTTTGGGTATTTGCCAGGTTCTTGTGGCCTGGTTTTGGCCTCTGTTGGAAACAGGATGCTGGGCTTGATGGATCCTTGGTCTGACCCAGCATGGCAAGTTCTTATGTTTATTTTTATTTATTTAGCATTCGTTTATATACCGAGGTATAGCAGACATTGCCTTCACTCCGGTTTACATTATAACAAACCAGTTACATTTAAATCCATAACAGTATAACAGTAAAAAAATTGAATCAGAACAATAACTTAGTAATGGTCAATAAATACATTAAATATTAGAAATATGACTGTATAAAAAAACTTGTAGGGGGACGGTTGATAGCGTAACAAAAGCGAGAAAGGTTTCTGTGAGTCAGGGCGGTCGTCGTAGGAGGGGGATTGCTCACGTAAAATGGAACGCGCAGAGGATGAAATCAAAGATTTATGTTCTGCTGTCATTGGGTGAGCAACCATTGCAGGACTGTGAGAGTAGCCAGGCTTTAAGTTCTTTTTTAAAAGATTTAATGTTTACTTGCGAATTGAGGTGATGAGGTAATGAGTTCCATAATTTTGGGCCGACGATGGAGATGGCTCTATTTCTTGTGGAGGATAATTTGGCTTGTGGTAGTGAAGGAACATCCAGCTGAATTTTATATGTTGACCTTGTTGTACGTGATGATTTATGTAAATGTATAATATTGTCCAGGGCAGTGTAATCTACTTTATGAATTGTCTTGTGTAGGATTGTGAGGATTTTGTACTCTATTCTTTTTTCAATCGATAGCCATTGTAAGTTGTAGAGTACTGGGGATATGTGGTCGGATTTTCTTTTGCCAGTCAGAATTCTGGCAGCTGCATTTTGGAGTAACTGCAGTGGTCTTAAGGTTGATTTAGGAAGGCCTATTAGAAGGGAGTTGCAGTAGTCCAAACTGGAGAAGATGAGGGCTTGAAGAACGGTTCTGAAGTCCTGGGGGTGAAGCAGTGGTTTTAGGTGTTTGAGAATTTGAATTTTGTGGAAGCCTTCTCTTGTTCTTGTTGTGGTGTGTTTTTTGTAATTTAGCTCATTATCTAGCCAAATACCAAGGTCTTTAACGTTGTCTTTAAGATGAATTTGAATGTTGTCAAATTGGAAGGGTGGAGTGGATGTTGTACCAGAGTTTTTTCTTGTTCTTAATAGTTCCTTACATTTTCACTTTTCTTTCCACAGATGGTTTACTGCCTCTCCTTCCAGTCTCTTTACGAGGTCAGGTAGACATGTTGGTCACCCACACATGCTTTAACCTCAGCTATGACCTAAACTGTGATAAGTTGTGTGCTGATTTCCAAGAGGATATAGAGTTCCATTTTTCTCTTGGATGGACGATGCTTGTTAACAGATTCCTGGGTCCAAAGAATGGCCGAAGAGCACTGATGGGATACACGGACCAGGTAATGCTTCTCTTTCCTTTTGTGTGAGGTGTACCTGCAGGGATTGTAGTGGGATGCTAGTGACAGTGGGAAAATTTCATTGAAATCGGGGAGCAGAAGTTAGCAAGTAGCTCATTTAAAACAAATTGAAGAAAATTCTTTTTCACTCAGCGCATAGTTGAGCTCGGGAATTCATTGCCAGAGGATATGGTTACAGCAGTTAGTGTTACTGGGTTTAAAAAAAGGTTTGGATTAGTTCCTAGAGGAAATATCCATAAACTGCTATGTTGGTAATTAATAAGCAATAGTAGCTTGTGATCTATCTAATGTTTGGGTACTTGCCAGGAAACAGGATGCTGGGCTTAATGGATTCTTGGCCTGACCCAGTATGACAACTTATGTTCTTAAAGAAACATTTGTGTCTCTTTGCATCTATGGTCTATAAAAATAAATTGACATTGAGTATTTGTTTTGTGTTTATTAGTAAGCTTAATATGCTGCTTTTCCATATAAATTTATACCAAAGTGGTTTATATTGAAAACAGAATGAAACTGAACATTTCATATAATTATAAAAATAAGACTAAAATCATATAGAAAACATTAAAATGATAAACATGAAATAAAATAAACCTGTTGCGATATTGTGTTCAATTGTAAACCGATGGGATGTTCCCAACGACCGTCGGTATATAAAAATACTAAATAAATAAATACATAAAATAGCGCACAAACGATAAACATAACACAGAATAATAGCAAATGCCCAAGAGCAAAATAATCAGAAACTGGCTAGGTAGGAGAGCAAACTGATTTAAAACAATAACAAATTAATCTCTCAGTTAAAAGCTTTTAAGCCTTTCTGGAATTTTAACCTAATTTGGCTCCTGCTGTAAATATAAAGGTAGTTTATGCCAAAGCCAAGGATCCATATATGAAAAAGAAGATTGATGGGTGGGCTGCAGCCTGATCGCGGTGAGTGAAGGTACTGTAGTAACTCAGGAGTGATGGAGACGAGCAGATTGGACAGGGAGATAGCTGATCCTCTTTGAAGATTTTTAAAGACTATAGCCAGAATTTTAAAATGAATGTGTAAGTGATTGGCAAGCAGTGGAATGACATAATCCTATTTCTTTTTACCAGCAATAGTGGTTGCAATGTTTTGGATCAATTGGACGCATGTAAATGCTGTTGTAGTGCAGCCTAAGCACAGAATGACTTAAAATCATTGCATGCACTACATTTTCTAAATCACTTTTTACTAACAATGTTCGGACCTACTATAAATAGCAAAGATGAAAAAACGATGACCAGGCTAATGCTATTTGATTTTTTCATAGTTAAGTTTAGCATCCAGCTCTATACCCAAACTAGTCACTACAGCTTTAGGATTGATCTCAATTCCAAATAGAACAGGAAACTTTTCCAGGCGCTGCTTCAGTCATCTTAGCCATAATGTCTCCAATAGTTGGGTTAACTTATAATTTGTTGTTAGACAAACCGCCAGGAAATGATGGAAAAATTAAAAAATGTAGAAGGTGAACTCCAACAAGTTAAGGCTGTGCAATTCACCAAAATACAAGATTTTGGTTTAATTAATAGAAAGGTGGAAAATATTGAAAATATCCTAAGACATGGAAATCTTCGTTTATTAAACTTTCCTAGGGTTGTGGGAGAGATCCCAGCAGTTAGTTTCTAAAGATATTTCCTAGAGGTATTAGAATATTCAGTTGAGATAAAGTTAACTTCCTGTCATAGAAACATAGAAACATAGAAATGACAGCAGAAGAAGACCAAACGGCCCATCCAGTCTGCCCAGCAAGCTTCACACATTTTTTCTCTCATTCTTATCTGTTTCTTTTAGCTCTTGGTTCTATTTCCCTTCCTCCCCCACCATTAATGTAGAGAGCAGTGATGGAGCTGCATCCAAGTGAAATATCAAGCTTGATTAGTTAGGGGGTAGTAGGGGTAGTAACCGCCGCAATAAGCAAGCTACACCCATGCTTATTTGTTTTAACCCAGACTATGTTATACAGCCCTTATTGGTTGTTTTTCTTCTCCCCTGCCGTTGAAGCAGAGAGCCTATGCTGGATATGCATCTAAAGTGAAGTATCAGGCACATTTGGTTTGGGGTAGTAACCGCCGTAACAAGCCAGCTACTCCCCGCTTTGTGAGTGTGAATCCTTTTTTCTTCTCCCCTGCCGTTGAAGCTATGCTGGGTATGCGTGAAGTATCAGTTTTTCTTCTCCCCTGCCGTTGGAGCAGAGAGCTATGCTGGATGTGCATCGAAAGTGAAGTATCAGGCACATTTGGTTTGGGGTAGTAACCGCCGTAACAAGCCAGCTACTCCCAGCTTTGTGAGTGCAAATCCTTTTTTCCACATTTCCTCTTGCTGTTGAAGCTTAGAGTGATGTTGGAGTCACAGTAACCATGTGTATGTTTATTGAATAAGGGTATTGTGTCCAGGCAGTAGCCATCATTCTGGCGAGTCACCCACTCTTCATTGGCGGCCTCTTGACTTTATGGATCCACAGTGTTTATCCCACGCACCTTTGAAGTCCTTCACAGTTCTGGTCTTCACCACTTCCTCCGGAAGGGCATTCCAGGCATCCACCACCCTCTCCGTGAAGAAATACTTCCTGACATTGGTTCTGAATCTTCCTCCCTGGAGCTTCAAATCGTGACCCCTGGTTCTGCTGATTTTTTTCTTATGGTAAAGGTTTGTCGTTGCCTTTGGATCATTAAAACCTTTCAAGTATCTGAAAGTCTGTATCATATCTCCTCTGCTCCTCCTTTCCTCCAGGGTGTACATATTTAGATTCTTCAATCTCTCCTCGTACGTCATCCGATGAAGATCCTCCACCTTCCTGGTCGCTCTTCTCTGTACCGCTTCCATCTTGTCTTTGTCTTTTTGTAGATACGGTCTCCAGAACTGAACACAGTACTCCAGGTGAGGCCTCACCAGGGACCTGTACAAGGGAATAATCACTTCCCTTTTCTTACTTGATATTCCTCTCTCTATGCAGCCCAGCATTCTTCTGGCTTTTGCTATCGCCTTGTCGCATTGTTTCGCAGACTTCATATCATTAGACACTATCACCCCAAGGTCCCTCTCCTGCTCCGTGCACATCAGCCTTTCCCCCCCCATCGAATACAGTTCATTCGGATTTCCACTCCCCATATGCATGACTTTGCACTTCTTGGCATTGAATCTCAGCTGCCATATCTTCGACCACTCTTCCAGTTTCCTTAGATCCCGTCTCATTCTCTCCACTCCTTCCGGTGTGTCCACTCTGTTGCAGATCTTAGTGTCATCCGCAAAAAGACAAACCTTACCTTCTATCCCGTCCGCAATGTCGCTCACAAAGATATTGAACAGGACCGGTCCCAATACCGATCCTTGCGGTACACCACTTAAAACCGCTCTCTCTTCAGAGAAGGTTCCATTTACCATCACACATTGTCTTCTGTCCGTCAACCAATTTGCAATCCAGGTCACCACCTCGGCACTCACTCACTGTCAACTAGGGTTAGTCCACAAAGCCAAGCTGCGATGGTGGATCTAGGAAATCTTACTGATTTCTTGCAAGCTTTGGCTTCCACCTATGAAATTGCAGAGATAACAACATTGTTGATTTCTTTTTTTTACTGAAAAAGAACTAAGTCATGTAATGCGTGTGTATGTTAAGAAATTAAACACACTTTTTATGGGACAAAAAATAAGGATTTTTCCTGATATGACTAGATCCACACAACAGAGAAGGAAAAGCTTCCTTGTGTTACATCAAGAAGCATTAGCTGTAGGAATGATAAATCATCTAAAATTCCCCTGTAAATGTCTGATAAAATATAATAAAGAGAGCTATGTATTTTTCCAGCCAGATCAGTTGAAAAGCTTTATGGAATCCAAGAGCATTATGCTACAAGCTAGCAATGTCTAAAGTATAGATGTAGTAGTGTGGCTTATGCCTTTTCATTATTAACGAATAATGAAAATAATAATCTATATTATATATATTACTAGCTGTACCCGGCCACGCGTTGCTGTGGCTCAGTCTGGTTAAATAGAAAAGAGAGAGCGCACGTTTCGAATATGGTTAATTTCACAATGCTTGTGGGTATACAATATTTTTTGTTGTTCCATTGTCTGTGCAGATATAGAGATTGTCTGGTTTGCCGACTCTAGAACACGAAACATATAATTGTCCATGTGAGAAGCAATCCGTGTCTAGATGTAAACCGCATAATTCTAGAAATGAAAAAGAATGACAAAAGAAAAAACAAACTATACTCACTAAATGAACGGTATGGTAAACGACACAGCTCAATTCCAACGCAAAGTCACACGAAATAATTACATCCAAATGAAAATAAATCGAAATCTATGAAAATTCAATTTAACAATGCAATTGGAAACATTGAAATGGAATCGTGAAATATTTAGTCCAAGCCGTTAAGCCTGTTAAAACGGGCGAGATTTTTGTCCCCTCTCCTCCTAACGAATGTCGGTCTAAAAAAACTTTAAATAAACAAATACATTTCTTTAGCTCCTAATTTTCTTTCAGAACACCCCCCCCCCTATTATTAGTGGTCTAAAGGGTAATAAAAATATGGATATATTTCAAAATGTTTTGTTTTCCTCTGTTATATATTTTTCTTTTTCTTTATATGATACCATATTTCTGTACAAAGAGGATACTTTGTTAAAATTTGAAAATTTAATAAAGATTTAATTTGTTGTTAGCCAGTCAGAGAGAGATTGTAAACAGGCATTTAAGTCTGACATTATTTAATTAAAAGCATTTATTTCCCACACCCTCCAAAGTTCAGGGTGAGTTACATAAAACATACAATATAGTGATAACACAATGATGACTACCAAACCATAAATAATAAGATACTGCTAAAAGATTTTTGTGATTCTGGGACTGCAGGAAATTCAAAGCAGTTTTCTTAGTTTTTTGGGTCTGTGGAGGATTGTAATGAGTGGTATGGAAGTGAGCCTTTCATGCTGTGGCATAGTTAACGCAGCCTTGTAGGCGAACCTGTGATGCCTAAGCTGACAGCTGGCAAACGCGCACTGTAGCCGGACAGACGGGAGCTTCTCCTATACCAGCTGCCTTCCCTGTCAATTGAGCCCTTGGGGCAGCTGGTAGGACTTAGGTGGAGAAAGGGCACACCTGGGTCAGGACAGTGGCCAACAATTTATATTAGTTTCGCTTGATATTACTTCAGCTTTTGATTCTGTAGATCATAAAATACTATTGTTCCGTTTAAGAGAATGTGGCATTACTGGAACTGTATATAACTGGTTTGAGAATTATCTTTCTGAACGTTCTCAGATGGTTAAATTTAATAGTCGTTCTGAAGCCCTCCCACTAAAAGTTGGTGTTCCACAGGGCTCAGCTCTTTCCGCCATGTTGTTCAATGTATACCTCGCTCCCATTACCAAACTCTTGGCCATCATCACTGATGGTTTTAAGTTATATGCTGATGACATTCAATTTTATGTCAAAGTGAAAAAGTCATGGCAGGAAACAGTTGATTCTCTCACCCTCTGCCTAAATACCATAAATCGTTGGTTAAAACATAACAAGTTATTGCTTAACACTAATAAAACCACCATGTTGTTGATCCATCGATCATTATCTACTTCTGTTCAGAATTCTCTGACAATTGATAATATGTCTTTTCCTCTTGTCAACCCAATTAAGAGTCTGGGCTTTTTGTTAGATTCTACGTTATCATTTAAACCTCAAATTAGAATGTTAATCAAAACTGGCTTTTTCAAATTGCGATTATTGGTTGGTTTACGTCATTTGCTTCATGAAAAAGATTTCTTCACTGTTGTCCGAGCTATCATCTTCCCGCATATCGACTATTGCAATGGATTGTACATTGGGTTACCGAAATGTCGAATTCAGCCAATTCAGTTATTATTGAATTCTGCTGCTAGGTTGGTATCCAACCTAAAACGTCGCGATAGGATATCGCCAGTTTTATGTAAACTCAATTGGCTATCAGTTCCTGATAGGATTTTGTTTAAAATAGGATTGATTGTTTTCAAACTTCGTATGAGTAATTCTCCATTTTGGTTTAATACTCTCTTAAGAATCAATAAACCAGCAAGATCTTTGAGATCCTCTCAGTTGAATTTTCTTGAAGTTCCCTCCATCCGTCATGCTCGCTTGTTCAGTACTAGAGAGACTTCTTTTTCAGTTGCGGCGCCTTCACAATGGAATTTGATTCCTTTTGACTTAAGATCTTTAGATGATCTTAAGAAATTTAAAACATCTTATAAAGACTTCCTTCTTACCCGTGCTTTTGAGACGTAAGCTATGAAGTTAATACCATCTAACTGATCAAGAATTCTTCTTACCCGTACTTTTGAAACGTAAGCAATGAAGTTAATACCATCTAACTGATTAAGTATTTTATACCATATTTGAGATGTACTGTAATGAAGTTTTGTCATCTTACTTCATATATAAATGTGACAATGTTTTATCTATTGATTTGATGTTAATTTAAATTTATGTTGAGTTTTAGTTTTTGTTAAATGTTTATTGTAATGTTGTGTATGTAATTATGTACATCGCTTAGGCCAATTGTGTTAAGCGATTAATAAATTAAAAAAAAACAAAAAAACAAAAACAAGGCAGCAAGCTGGAGGTACCGTGGCAGGCAACAAGCAAACATGGTCAGGCACTCGTGGACAGGTCCAAACAAGGGCTCAGTATTCTAAGTCAAGCCAAGGACAAATGGAGACACTGGATGAGACAGGTGGATAGGGCAAGGCTGGATTCAGCAACAAACAGGACTCGGGAAGAACTGGGATGCAGGAATGCAGGAGAACACACACTGCTACTTGGCAGGAGAGGGACTGTGGGCTATGCTTAAATAGGGAAATCCTACTGACACCACGGGACTTTTCCTGCCACTGGCCCTTTGAGTATGTTGCGACCGTCCCTGCCCGACATCTCCACTACGCCCACCTTACCTCTTTGGCGACTCCCTCTTCGCCTGTTGGAGGTTTGGCTGCCGCGGCGTCACCTTGCATTCTTCCCCGGCGTCCCTGGACCCGCTAGGTGCCGCACTCCGCCATGTTTCCCAGCAGCCTAAGGACGCGCGCGTGGTGCGGCCCCGACTCAAGTACCAGCAGTGGCGTGAACCTCAGGGGCGTCCCCCTGAGGTGACATCATCTCCAGCCGATATTTAAGGTCTTTGAATTCGCTAACTAATCGAGTTAGCAAGGAAAGGGAAGGTTTTCTTACGCTCCTAACTACTCTGCCTCCTCGGACTTAGGGGTACCCGCTCCTCGGGGGCCTCCTTTCTCTTTTGCCTTTCAGGTCGCAGTCTGGAACCGGTACTCACCCCTCGAGGGCCCATGTTCCCTGACTTGCTACTGAATACCACTTCTGCCAGGAAGTCACCGCTGCCTACAACACCAGTGAGTTACCATCTCTCTCTCAGAGCTTTCCCTGGAACCAGTACTCGCTCCTCGAGGGCCCACGTCCTGGACCTGCTACTGCACACCACTTCTGCCAGGAAGTCACCGCTGCCTACAACACCAGTGAGTTACCATCTCTCTCTCAGAGCTTTCCCTGGAACCAGTACTCGCTCCTCGAGGGCCCACGTTCCCTGACTTGCTACTGCACACCACTTCTGCCAGGAAGTCACCGCTGCCTACAACACCAGTGAGTTACCATCTCTCTCTCAGAGCTTTCCCTGGAACCAGTACTCGCTCCTCGAGGGCCCACGTCCTGGACCTGCTACTGCACACCACTTCTGCCAGGAAGTCACCGCTGCCTACAACACCAGTGAGTTACCATCTCTCTCTCAGAGCTTTCCCTGGAACCAGTACTCGCTCCTCGAGGGCCCACGTCCTGGACCTGCTACTGAATACCACTTCTGCCAGGAAGTCACCGCTGCCTACAACACCAGTGAGTTACCATCGCTCTCTCAGAGCTTTCCCTGGAACCAGTACTCGCTCCTCAAGGGCCCACGTCCTGGACCTGCTACTGCACACCACTTCTGCCAGGAAGTCACCGCTGCCTACAACACCAGTGAGTTACCATCGCTCTCTCGCATCTCAGAGACATGGTGGAAAGAGGATAACCAATGGGACAGTGCTATACCGGGGTACAAATTATATCGCAATGACAGAGAGGAGCAGTCGGGAGGAGGTGTGCGCTTTATGTCCGGGATGGCATAGAGTCCAACAGGGTAAAAATCCTGCATGAGACTAAATACAAAATTGAATCTTTATGGGTAGAAATCCCTTGTGTGTCAGGGAAGACTATAGTGATAGGGGTATACTACCATCCACCTGGTCAAGATGGTGAGACGGACAGTGAAATGCTAAGAGAAATTAGGGAAGCTAACCAAATTGGTAGTGCAGTAATAATGGGAGACTTCAATTACCCCAATATAGACTGGGTAAATGTATCATCGGATCACGCTAGAGAGATAACGTTCCTGGATGGAATAAATGATAGCTTTATGGAACAATTGGTTCAGGAACTGACAAGAGAGGGAGCAATTTTAGATCTAATTCTCAGTGGAGCACAGGACTTGGTGAGAGAGGTAACGGTGGTGGGGCCGCTTGGCAATAGTGATCATAATATGATCAAATTTGATTTAATGACTGGAAAAGGAACAGTGTGCAAATCCAAGGCTCTCGTGCTAAACTTTCAAAAGGGAAACTTTGATAAAATGAGAAAAATTGTTAGAAAAAAACTGAAAGGAGCAGCTACAAAAGTAAAAAATGTCCAAGAGGTGTGGTCATTGTTAAAAAATACCATTCTAGAAGCACAGTCCAGATGTATTCCACACATTAAGAAAGGTGGAAAGAAGGCAAAACGATTACCGGCATGGTTAAAAGGGGAGGTGAAAGAAGCTATTTTAGCCAAAAGATCTTCATTCAAAAATTGGAAGAAGGATCCAACAGAAGAAAATAGGATAAAGCATAAACATTGGCAAGTTAAATGTAAGACATTGATAAGACAGGCTAAGAGAGAATTTGAAAAGAAGTTGGCTGTAGAGGCAAAAACTCACAGTAAAAACATTTTTAAATATATCCGAAGCAGAAAGCCTGTGAGGGAGTCAGTTGGACCGTTAGATGATCGAGGGGTTAAAGGGGCACTTAGAGAAGATAAGGCCATCGCGGAAAGATTAAATGATTTCTTTGCTTCGGTGTTTACTGAAGAGGATGTTGGGGAGGTACCCGTAATGGAGAAGGTTTTCATGGGTAATGATTCAGATGGACTGAATCAAATCACGGTGAACCTAGAAGATGTGGTAGGCCTGATTGACAAACTGAAGAGTAGTAAATCACCTGGACCAGATGGTATACACCCCAGAGTTCTGAAGGAACTAAAAAATGAAATTTCAGACCTATTAGTAAAAATTTGTAACTTATCATTAAAATCATCCATTGTACCTGAAGACTGGAGGATAGCAAATGTAACCCCAATATTTAAAAAGGGCTCCAGGGGCGATCCGGGAAACTACAGACCGGTTAGCCTGACTTCAGTGCCAGGAAAAATAGTGGAAAAAAGTGTTCTAAACATCAAAATCACAGAACATATAGAAAGACATGGTTTAATGGAACAAAGTCAGCATGGCTTTACCCAGGGCAAGTCTTGCCTCACAAATCTGCTTCACTTTTTTGAAGGAGTTAATAAACATGTGGATAAAGGTGAACCTGTAGATGTAGTATACTTGGATTTTCAGAAGGCGTTTGACAAAGTTCCTCATGAGAGGCTTCTAGGAAAAGTAAAAAGTCATGGGATAGGTGGCGATGTCCTTTCGTGGATTGCAAACTGGCTAAAAGACAGGAAACAGAGAGTACGATTAAATGGGCAATTTTCTCAGTGGAAGGGAGTGGACAGTGGAGTGCCTCAGGGATCTGTATTGGGACCCTTACTGTTCAATATATTTATAAATGATCTGGAAAGAAATACGACGAGTGAGATAATCAAATTTGCAGATGACACAAAATTGTTCAGAGTAGTTAAATCACAAGCAGATTGTGATAAATTGCAGGAAGACCTTGTGAGACTGGAAAATTGGGCATCCAAATGGCAGATGAAATTTAATGTGGATAAGTGCAAGGTGATGCATATAGGGAAAAATAACCCATGCTATAATTACACAATGTTGGGTTCCATATTAGGTGCTACAACCCAAGAAAGAGATCTAGGTGTCATAGTGGATAACACATTGAAATCGTCGGTGCAGTATGCTGCGGCAGTCAAAAAAGCAAACAGAATGTTGGGAATTATTAGAAAAGGAATGATGAATAAAACAGAAAATGTCATAATGCCTCCGTATCGCTCCATGGTGAGACCGCATTTTGAATACTGTGTACAATTCTGATCGCCGCATCTCAAAAAAGATATAATTGCGATGGAGAAGGGCTACCAAAATGATAAAGGGAATGGAACAAATCCCCTATGAGGAAAGACTAAAGAGGTTAGGACTTTTCAGCTTGGAGAAGAGACGACTGAGGGGGGATATGATAGAGGTGTTTAAAATCATGAGAGGTCTAGAACGGGTAGATGTGAATCGGTTGTTTACTCTTTCGGATAGTAGAAAGACTAGGGGGCACTCCATGAAGTTAGCATGGGGCACATTTAAAACTAATCGGAGAAAGTTCTTTTTTACTCAACGCACAATTAAACTCTGGAATTCGTTGCCAGAGAATGTGGTTCGTGCAGTTAGTATAGCTGTGTTTAAAAAAGGATTGGATAAGTTCTTGGAGGAGGAGTCCATTACCTGCTATTAAGTTCACTTAGAGAATAGCCACTGCCATTAGCAATGATTACATGGAATAGACTTAGTTTTTGGGTACTTGCCAGGTTCTTGTGGCCTGGATTGGCCACTGTTGGAAACAGGATGCTGGGCTTGATGGACCCTTGGTCTGACCCAGTATGGCATTTTCTTATGTTCTTATGTTCTCTCGGAGCTTTCCCTGGAACCAGTACTCGCCCCTCGAGGGCCTAATCCATTCCAACACCTGGACTACTTCTAGAGACTATTGTGTGAGTGTTACCATCAAGGCTTTGTTTTATTTATTTATTTATTTATTTTATTTATTTATTTTTAATTTTTATATACCGAAGTTCTTGTAGGGACTACAAATCACTCCGGTTTACATAAAACGAAGAACTGCTCAACAGAGAGCGGAGCTTTACATGGAACAGTAGAACATATGGAACAGTATAACTGGTTGACAATTTAACATAGAGCTAAATAAAGAAATAATAGTTTAACTGGTAATAAATAGTAATAAGTAAAGAGATATAATCTACCTTATAAATGGGCTCTGACCGGCCCGCAAATGCGCAGTAGAGCACAGCTCTACTGCGCATGTGCGGGCAAGGACGTCTGTCTTAGCCAGTGTAAAAAAACAAAAAACATGGCGGCGTCGGGTGGCGGCGGCGGCGGGTGGCAGCGGCGGTGGCGGCGGCGGGTGGCAGCGGTAGAAGCGGGTGGCAGCGGCAGCGGCGATGGCGGCGGGTGGCAGCGGCGGGTGGCAGCGACGGCCAGTAGCGAGGGAGGGAGGAGAGAGAGGGAGGGACTGAGTGAGGGGGAGGGAGGGACTGAGTGAGGGGGAGGGAGGGACTGAGGGAGGGACTGAGGGAGGGGGAGGGAGGGATTGAGTGAGGGGGAGGGACTGAGTGGGAGGGAGGGAGGGACTGAGAGGAGGGAGGGGGTGGGGAAGAGTGAGGGGAGAGGGAGAATGAGGGAGAGGTGAGAGACAGGGATGTGAGTAAGTGGAAGGGTAAGAAGTTGTGGAGCAGAGAAAAAGGGAGTGGAGGAGGGCTGAGGGAGAGGGGATGGGATTGAGACAGGGTGGGGAGTGACTGAGGGAAGGGGAGAGAGGTGGGAGTGACTGAGGGAAGGGGAGGGAGGTGAGAGTGAGGGGAAGGAGGCAGTGGGAGACAGAGAGTGAGTAAGACTGAGGGGTGGGAAAGGGGGTGAGTGACGGAGGGGAAGGGGGAATGAGGGAGAAAAAGTGTAGGAGGGTGCTGTTTTCGAAAATGGACCGAAAACAAAAATGTAATGTAGCCCGTTGTGACGGGCTTAACGGCTTGTATATTATATAAGCAGAATAACTATTTAACGTAGCAATAAATATAAATATAAGCAATGCCAAATATATATATTTGGCATTGCTTATATTGCAAATATATATATTTGGCATAAATATAAGCAATGCCAAATATATATATTTGGCATCAAACCCCTTCAGATGCTCCAGAACACAGCTGCGAGAATTCTGACCAACACCAGGAGAAGAGATCACATCTCACCCATTCTCAAGAACCTGCACTGGTTGCCTATACACTTCAGAATCATCCACAAATCCATCACTATTATCCACAAGGCCATACATCACCAAACAACGCTCGATTTACAAATTCCTCTCAGACAACACACTTCCACCAGGCCCATCAGAGAAGCCTACAAAGGATCACTCCATGTCCCCCAAACCAAAACCACTCACTACCTAACTTTCAGAGACCGAGCCTTTTCCACAGCCGGCCCTTCATTATGGAACTCTATCCCTCCGGAGCTGAGACAAGAACCATGCCTACCGACTTTTAGAAAAAGGCTTAAGACTTGGCTATTTAAACAAGCCTTCCCAGACCCGATCTAAATGATAGTAATTTTACAAGAATTACCATGCCTACCGACTTTTAGAAAAAGGCTTAAGACTTGGCTATTTAAACAAGCCTTCCCAGACCCGATCTAAATGATAGTAATTTTACAAGAATTACCATGCCTACCGACTTTTAGAAAAAGGCTTAAGACTTGGCTATTTAAACAAGCCTTCCCAGACCCGATCTAAATGATAGTAATTTTACAAGAGACAGCAAACTATACAATAGATTTCATATCATAATGTAAATAATGTAAATATTTTAATCCCTTCCTTCCGTTCGTCTCTCTTATTCTAATTTCCCTTCCCAGTTTTAAGACCCTGTTGTAATGTAACTTTTGTTCTCCTTGCACTTGTTTTTCGTTTCTTGTTCTCACCCCTTGTTTTATGTAAACCGGCATGATGTGGTTTCTAATCATGAATGCCGGTATAGAAAAACGCTAAATAAATAAATAAATAAATATATGAAATAAAGTAAATTTTTGAGCTCAAAGATAATTGTCCAGTTGTAGATATTTTAAAATTAGTACTGGATACAGTGACCATAATTAGGGTAATTAGGATACTTAGTAATTAGGGAGTCTGTCTGTCACTTAAGCGTCTGGGAAAGCTTGTTGGAAGAGAAAAGTCTTCAGTCTTTTTTTGAATTCTTGATGACTGGGTTCTAGTCTAAGATCTGGGGGAAGCGTGTTCCATAGGTGTGGGCCTGCTGAAGATAGCGCTCGTTTGCTCAATGATGATTTTATTTGTGGAGCAAGCAGTGTTCCTCTGTATGCGCTTCTGATTGGTCTGGAGGAAGTGTGTAGTTGTAGTTGCGAGCTTAATGTGATGGGAGCTAGTTTGTTTGTCGCTTTATGGATGATAGTGAGTACCTTATAGAGTATCCTTTGTTTAATGGGTAGCCAATGTAAGTTCCGGAGGATTGGGGTGATATGATCTTTTTTGTTAGTGCTAGTTAGAATTCTAGCCGCTGAATTCTGAACCATCTGTAATGGTTTGATAGTGTTGGCGGGTATACCTAGTAGCAGGGAATTGCAATAGTCTAGCTTAGAAAGAATGATGGATTGTAGTATTAGCCTGAAGTCGGAGAAGTGAAGGAGGGGTTTAAGTTTTTTGAGGACTTGCAGTTTGTAAAAACAGTCCTTTGTGGTATTGTTTACGAACTTTTTTATGTTTAGATGATTATCAAGCCATGCTCCAAGGTCTCTGACGTCAGATGAGAATGAGTTGTTTGTGTTTGGTAGAGAAAGGCTGGAAGAGATTGTGCGTGGATCCTGGGAGACAATGAGCATTTCGGTTTTATTAGCATTCACTACTAAGTTGAGGCTTGAGAGTAGGTTTTTGATGGGCTGTAGGCATTTGTTCCAGTACGTGATGGTTTTTTGAAGGGATTCCGTAATCGGAAGGAGGATTTGTATGTCGTCTGCATAGAGGTAATAGGTGAGCTTAAGGTTTGAGAGTAGATGGCAGAGAGGGAGGAGGTAGATATTGAAGAGGGTGGGTGAAAGTGATGATCCTTGTGGGACTCCTTGCTCTGTCAGGATTGGATGTGATTCTTTGTTGTTTATCCTTACTTTGTAGAATCTGTTGCTTAAGAAGGAATGGAACCAACTAAGGGCTGTGCCTTTGATCCCTATGTTGGCTAGTTGGTCTATTAGAGTGGAGTGTTTTACTGTATCAAATGCAGCGGAAAGATCTAGAAGAATAAGCAGGTATGATTGTTTATTCTCCAGATTAACGAGGATTGTGTCAGTGAGAGATAGTAAGAGAGATTCGGTATTTAGGCGTTTTCGGAATCCATATTGAGCTGGGGATAGAATGTTATGATCTTCCAAGTAATCTGACAGTTGCTTGTTGACAATTTTTTCCATCAGTTTGGCGATAAGTGGTAAGTTTGCGATGGGTCTAAAGTTAGCTGGGTCTGATGGGCAAGCGTTTGGTTTCTTTAGTAATGGTTTAAGTATTGCCAATTTTAACTGGTTAGGAACTAAACCTTGAGAAAGGGATGTGTTGATAATTTCTGCAATTGGTTTTGAGATGGTGTTTGGTATGGCGATGAGGAGATTTGTTGGTATTGGGTCTGATGGGTGGGAGGAAGGTTTGAATTTTTTGAGTGTGTTTTCAATCTCCAGTGAAGAAGTGAGCTCGAATGAATCCAGGCTTGTGGTTTGTTGCGGCCAGGATGTGAGGTGGTGAGTTAGAGTAAAGTTGTTGGATGTGATTGATTGGGTAAGGTTAGTGATTTTTGTTTTGAAGTAGTTGGCTAGTTCGTTTGCTTTGTTGAGGGCTTGGTGGTCTGGGATAGTAGGAGGAGATGGTTTGGTTAAAGAGGAGACATATGAGAAGAGAGCCTTTGAGTCTAATATAAAGTGGTGTATTTTTTTTCCGTAGAATTCTTTCTTTGTTCTAAGGATTGTATTCCTGTAGTTGTTGAGGAGAGAATTGTAGATGGCATGTGTAGAGGTGGTTGGGTTTTTTCTCCAGCTTTGTTCTTTTTTTCTAAGCGATTGTTTAAGGGATTTAAGTTTGGGTGTAAACCAAGGTTTCCTATTGTCTAGAGTAGGTTGTATGGTTTTGGTTGTAGTTGGGCAGATTTGATCTGCAATTTTATTGTTAATATTGATCCAAGAAGTAGTTGCAGTTGTTGCGTCTGTGAGGTCCAGTTGCTTTAATGCTTCAGACATCTTTTCACTGAGTATGTCTGGAGAGCATGGTTTCCTGAAGTGGATGGTGGTTTTGTTAGTGGTTTGAGGTGGTGGGTTGTTGATATTGAGGGTTGTGTGGATAACTTTGTGGTCTGACCATGGAACTGGTGAACAAGTGGGGTTGGTATGAATGTTAAAGGGATCGTTAATAAAGATTAGGATTGTTCCTGAACTCTGCATACCCTGCCTACTCACTAAATTCAGTTTCTCTACAGCTCAGCCTCCTGGGATCGCTGTTCCAGTACCTGAGGGACTACAGCCTAGCTGGACTCTTCCAGCTCACTACTGCCACCTCTGGTGGTTCAGTATACTGTCTAATAAAAGAACTAGTGTGTGTCTGTCTCCATACTCTGAGCCTGACCGGTGGTCCTTCTCTGGATCTTCCCCCGGGGGTGTGGTCATCTGCCACCGGCCCAAGGATCCACCCACAACTACCTCAAACACCAACAAAGTAAAGCTGTGTGGCGTGCATGCCTGTGCACCTATGGGGTCCACAGGGAGAAACTGGATGATGGCGGCATGTTGGTGATCATTATAATACAAACAGCTCATCTAAATTCAATACTCAGTTAATGAATTGATGAAAACAAACTTATTAGAATGTATCACAAAAATGTAATATCAAAGATACAGTGAAATTAAACTCAGTACATATATTGTCATATGAGACAAGTCTCTGAAAACAAACTTTATTCTAAAAATCATTCACACATACATTTATAAATTCAAGCACAACTACACAACTGTGAAAACATGTAAGTATTGAACATACAAAAGAGCTCAAAATAGAACTCCTATTTAAGGAGAGAATTGATTCACTTCATTGAATATAACAATGTTTCAATAAACAATGTGATGAAACATCAACAAATAAACAATGTAACATTGTAACGAATAGTGGAGTGGAGGACTGCTTAGTGAGCTACAAACCAGGAGAGCACGGTTCGAGTCTGCTGTCGCTCCTTGTGACCTTGGGCAAGTCACTTTACCCTCCATTGCCTCAGGTACAAACTTAGATGTGAGCCCTTTGGTGTTAGGGAAATACCTACAGTACCTGAATGTATTCCACTTTGAAGTGCTGAAAAGAGTGCGAAAAGCGGAATATAAATCTAAATAAATACTTTTAACATTGAAACCTGTTTTGCAATGTTACTAAAAAACTCAATGCAGCTGATAGATTGTATCCCACACCTCAATATTTCAAGTTGATGAATGACTGCCTGCAATGCGTTATGTTGCTCCCCTGCTAGCAGATGGAGACGGAGTCAGGTTTCAAAGCTGACGTCACCCTAGGTTTACTCCTGCAGTGACCTCAGCCCTCCAATATCTCTCCATCTCCTAGCAGATGTGGATGTGCTTTCCCTATTGGGATCACTGTACCCTTTGAAAGAAGAAATTTCTACTTTTAAATTGGAGAGAGACTGAGCCCTGCTCTCCTGCGGTGATTCCTAAAGGTCCTTCCCCCAGTTGAGAATTCCAGTTCCCGGTGTGGGCTTAGCTGCTGAAGCAATTGAAAGTTAGGAAGCCAAGCATGGCGATGACAGCCAAAGCCCTCTCTTCCACACCCACAACTGGAGTTCTCTGTACTCAGTCGGTAAGCGTTGAGCCCAGGTAAGTTAAAAAAAAAAAAAAAAAAAAAGATTTACCGATCCAGAGATGATTGGAGGTACTTCCAGTAGGTTTCCTCTGGTCTCCATGCTTGGCACGCTGTACCAACATCGTTCCTGCTCCCGTGGGGGGGGTGGTGGTAAGGGAAATTGGTCCTCCGAGTGGGTTGAGCAGCTCTCGGTGGGTTAGGCCCCACATTAGGCACACCGTGTGGTCAGCCTCATTGGCACCATCTTACACGTGTTAATGTGTGTGTTGTATGGCCTTATGAAGGACGTTGGTACACGCAGTGCGCATAACGTCAGAGCACACTTATACGCACAACTCTGAAAGCACTTGCGCGCTCTGCATGTAACGTCAGTGCGTACGTACACGCACAACTCTGAAAGATCTGTGCACATACAGGAAAAGCAGAGCACATGGATTTGAGTGTGCGCCTCACCGCACTCCGTCAAGGCTTTCTAAATTTGTGCGCATATAATTTTTTAAGCACCAGCCAATTGGAATGCACAGTCATCGCTGTCAATGGCGCTGGCAACCAAGAAATCTAAGCACCTTGCTTTCTGTGCTGCTTGTCATATTAAGGCTTCTCGGCCTGACCTGAATTCCAACCTGTGTCAGCATTGTGAGGAAGCCCAATGAGAATTGGCTTCCTTGGACTTTGCTAAGCCCAGCTCCTCCCATTCAGATGATGGGTTGCCCACAGCCTTAACTGCAAGTATCCTGGACTTTAGTGCCCCAGGACTGGGCCATCTGTGGGAGGGGGAAATTCAGCGGCACCTACCCCAGTACTTCCTGGGCTAGGCATGGGTCCTGCGCCTTCTCTTGGATGGAATTATTTTTCCAAGGCCTTCAAGCCTGCCTTCTGGCACAGTCTGCTACCTCACTGGCCCCTGTCCGGATGGAACCTCAACCAGTAGAACTTTTGACAGACCTTGCGGCATGCCTCGCTTCACCGAGGGTTTCTCTCAGGACAAGCAGGATGGTAGTCCTCGCATATGGGTGACATCACAGGATGGAGCCCAATCACAGAACACTTTTGTCAAAGTTTCTAGAACTTTGATTGGCACCTACTGGGCATGCCCAGGATGGCAGTAACCCTGCAACCAGCAGAGGGTCCCCCTTCAGTCGTCTTTTTTACGCGTAGCAGTAGCCACACAGGTTAAGGAGCTCTTAGAGATTCCTGACAGGAATTTTCCTCATGGAATTACTTCAAACTTTCATACTCCACAGGGGTCCCCCTCTTGAATTTTTACTTCCGCAGTACTCCGGTAAGTTTTCTAATCGATTCCCGTCGAGTTTGGCCTTTGCGGCCTACTGGCCGTCGACCGCACCGCGGCTCAATTTTTTCAAAGGCCATGACGGGGTTCCGTCGGTGCCCTGACGTCATGTGTAATGTGCCTAGGGTGCGAGCATGATGTCCTGACTTGAACCAAATGTGCCTTAATGACACCAAAAGGTCACAAAGCCAGAATGGAGAAGATGGAACTTCTCTTTCGTTCTCAGACTCAGACGCCATCTATTGCTTCAACGTCGTCTGAACCTGCGCCATCCACATCGCACCAGCATCGGGCACCGGCTGGTGACCGTCCAGCATCGACGACTTCCTGACCATCGACTACCACTACCCCCCCCCCCTCAGGACCGAGGGGATCGTAGAGAGAAACATCGGCATCAACACCGAAAGCCTGGGACCATCGATGAAGGCAAATCATCGACCTCGCCATTGTCCGAGCCGCCATCAAAGAAGTCCCGTCCAGAAAAGGCATCGACCCTTTCTGAGACCGGGTCACCGAGGCAACCCTCACCCGGACGGGTATTGGGAGCCGCGACTCTGCCTTTAACGGTGGTCCCTCCGGTTATACCTCTGCCTCCTTCTCCTCTTCCGGAGCTGGGGCTGATTGCTCCAGGTCTCCGTGAAGAGATGAACCGGATGGTTCAGGCGGCCATTGACAAGGCGATGCAAATATTCCAGTTTCCTCAGATGCCGAACCCTGTCCCGGTTGCGGAACCGATCACCAATCCCATTCCGGCATTGCTAGCACCACTGCTCTTGAGAATGGAAGCGCTTATAGCCACTTTTCCACCGATGGATCCTGGGTCACCGATGGTTCCGGCGCCCTCTCCACTTACTCTGTCATCGGGAGGGGAAACACCGTTCCTTCTTCCTCCATCAGGAGTCCTGCCGATGCCTCAACCATTGATACTGGTGCGGCCATCGGTGCTGCCGGTCCGTCCATCAATGCTCTCGATGCCTTCTTCGGTGCCTCAGGTAACTCCGATACCTTCAGAGCCTAGACCGGGACCTTCGGGAATACCTTTGACCCGTCCCTCTCAGGTTCTTAGAGGGACCGGTGCTGATCCGTATGACACCTGGACCGACGATTCGTCCCCAGACACCGATTTACCATCACCACCCTCTCCTACTGAAAGCAGGAAGCAATCTCCTCCAGAGGACTTATCATTCATCAATTTTGTGAAGGAAATGGCTGAGTTGGTTCCCTTCCAACTACAGACTGAACAAGATGATAGGCATCAAATGATGGAGCTGTTACAATTTCTGGATGCTCCCAAAGAAATCACCTCCATCCCTATCCATCAAGTTCTTTTGTATCTTCTCAAAAGAATTGAGGACCCCCTGGCTCGGTAACACCAGTCAACCAGAAAGCAGATACCACGTATTTGGTCCAGTCAGCTCCAGGGTTCCAAAAACCTCAATTGGATCACCAGTCTGTGGTAGTTGAATCTGCCCAAAAGAAGGCACGACGGTCGAAGCCCCATTCCTCCTTCCCTCCAGGTAAGGAGCAGAAATTCCTGGATGCCATTGGTTGGCGTGTCTTCCAGGGATCAATGCTTATCTCTCGGATCGCCTCTTACCAGCTTTATATGACCCAGTATAACAGGGTCTTATTCAAGCAAATACAGGACTTTGCAGAGTCCCTACCTCAGCAATTCCAGGAACAGCTACAAACCCTGGTTCACAAAGGCTTTGAAGTGGGGAAACATGAAATAAGGTCCTCTTATGACATCTTTGACACCGCTTCCAGGGTTTCTGCAGCTGCTATTTCTGCAAGAAGATGGGCCTGGCTTAAGTCTTTGGACTTGTGCCCTGAAGTCCAGGACAGGCTGTCCGATCTGCCTTGCATTGGGGACAATCTGTTTGGTGAACAGATCCAGCAGACGGTGGCGCAGCTTAAGGATCATCATGGGACCCTTCGCCAACTCTTTGATGCCTTCTGAATATCCAGCCAAACAAACATTCAGGAAGGACTCCAAAAAGTCGTTCTACCGTCCAAAGAAGTCCTATCCACCACCGTCTAGAGGTCGCTCTACGAGGCCTTTCCAAAAGGCCCAGTCCCGACAACCTCGTAAGCAGAAACTGCAAGCAGCTCCTCAGCCGGGCCCTGCTTCTGCATAGAGAGCAGCAGCCAGCTTGCACTGCCAAATGTACCAGTGGGAGGTCGATTGTGTCATTTCAACAACATATGGCACACAATCACCTCAGACAAGTGGGTCCTAGCCATAATCTCTCAAGGTTATCACCTGAACTTTCTCTCCATCCCACCGGATTCCCCACCTCAGCTGACATGGGGAACATCCGATCATTCACCACTCCTGGATCAGGAGGTCTCCCTCCTCCTCCAGTCCAGAGCAATCGAACTAGTGCCCTACTTCCAACAGGGCCTCGGATTCTATTCCCTGTACTTTCTAATCCCCAAAAAATCAGGCGGCGTTCTTCCAATTCTGGACCTGCGTGCCTTCAACAAGTACCTCCAACGAGGAAAGTTAAAAATGGTAACCTTGGGTTCCCTCCTTCCTCTTCTGCAAAGAGGAGACTGGTTCTGCTCTCTAGACCTCCAGGATGCATACATCCACATAGCCATCACTCCGTCTCATCGAAGATTTCTGAGATTCCTGGTAGGCCCAAAGCACTATCAGTACCGAGTGCTCCCATTTGGCCTCGCATCTTCACCAAGTGCCTCGTAGTAGCAGCCTTCCTCAGGACCCAAGGGGTTCATGTCTACTCCTACCTCGACGATTGGTTAATCAGGGCGCTCCCACTCAGCAAGCTGCTCTGTCGTCCCTACGTCTTAACTTGCACACTCTGACCTCTCTAGGATTTCTCTTCAATTACATGAAATCCTGCTTAGTCCCATCTCAAACTTTGTCATTCATGAGGGGGCAGATTGGACACCTTCAAGCAAAGGCATTTCTGCCTTGACATTGAGCTCTCGCTTTAACTTCTCTTGCACACCTGCTACAGTCTCAACAATGCTCAACTGCACGCCATTTTCTCATCCTGCTGGGGCATATGGCATCCTCGGTGCACGTTACCCCAATGGCCCGCTTGGCCATGAGAGTCATGCAGTGGACTCTAAGGTCGCAATGGACTCAATCCATTCAACCATTATCAACCATTGTCCACGTCACCGACCCACTTCGTCAGTCTCTAGCATGGTGGAAAAATCAGACCAATCTTCTCCAAGGCCTGCCTTTCCAGACTCCAAATCCTCAAATAACCCTTACCACTGATGCCTCCAACCTTGGCTGGGGAGCACATGTTGCCGATTTCAAACTCAAGGTACTTGGTCTCCAGAGGAAGCCAAACACCAAATAAATTTCCTGGAGCTACGAGCAATCAGATATGCTCTCAGGGTGTTTCAAGGTTGCTTTTCCAACCAGGTGATCCATATTCTGACAGACAACCAGGTGCGCCATGTGGTACATCAACAAGCAAGGGGGAACGGGCTCCTGGCTCCTACCTCCTGTGTCAGGAAGCTGCACAGATATGAGCGGAGGCCCTTTACCACTCGATGTACCTCAGAGCCACCTACTTGCCGGGAGTGGACAATGTATTGGCAGACAAGCTGAGTCGCACTTTTCAGCTGCATGAGTGGTCCCTCAACCCCACAGTAGCGGACTCCATATTCCAACGTGGAGGTTACCCTCACATAGACCTCTTTGCGTCACCTCAAAACCGCAAAGTAGAGAACTTTTGCTCGCTCACTCGCAGCCAGCACTCACTGCCAAGAGACGCGTTCTCCCTATCATGGGTCACCGGTCTCCTATATGCATTCCCTCCACTTCCACTTCTCAAAGACTCTTGTGATGTTACGTCAGGACAAGGGAAGAATAATCCTGATAGCCCCTCACTGGCCACGCCAAGTGTGGTTTCCGATTCTTCAGGGCATCTCCATTCGCAGGCACATTCCCTTGGGGAAGGACCCACTTCTGATCACCCAGAACAACGGGTGCCTACGCCACCCCAATCTTCAGACTTTGTCCCTGACTGCTTGGATGTTGAAAAGTTAATCCTTCAGCCACTCAACCTTTTGGAGCCAGTTTCCCGTGTCCTGATTGCTTCATGGAAGCCTTCCACGAGAAAATCTTATCTTTAGAAATGGAACAGGTTTAAATCAAGGTGTTCCTCACTGTCCCTTGATCCTTTTACCTGTTCCACCACAAAGTTTCTAGACTATCTCTGGCACTTGACAGAATCAGGTCTAAAAACCTCCTCCATAAGCATGCATGTCAGTGTGGTGGCTGCCTTCCATAAAGGTGTGGGGGATTGTTCCCATTTCAGTACAACCCCTTGTAACATGTTTTCTGAAGGGCTTGCTCCACCTCAAACCTCCACTGCACCCTCCGGCCCCTTCTTGGGACCTTAACCTGGTTTTGGGTCGGCTCATGAAACCACCATTCGACCCTCTCCAATCCTGTGATCTTTGATATCTCACATAAAAGTGATTTTTCTTCAGGCAATCGCATCCAGTCGCAGAGTTAGTGAGTTACAGGCCCTAGTTACCTACCCGCCTTACACTAAACTTCTGCACGACTGGGTAGTACTCCGCATTCACCCTAAGTTTTTGCCTAAGGTAGTATCGTAGTTTCATATCAATCATTCCATTATACTACCCACCTTCTTTCCCAGGCCCCATTCTAATCCAGGAGAACGGGCACTGCATACCCTTGACTGTAAACGTGCTCTAGCATTCTATCTGGACCGTACAGCAGCTCACAGGCAAAGCACTCAATTGTTTGTTTCCTTTGCTCCCATCAGATTGGGCCAACCTGTGGGTAAGCAGACTCTCTCCTGGTTAGCGGACTGCATATCCTTTTGCTATCAGCAAGCGGGCATTCCACTTCAAGACAGTGTTAAAGCACACTCTGTGAGGGCCATGGCAACTTCAGTAGCGCACCTACGCTCGGTGCCGCTTCCTGATATTTGTAGGGCTGCTACCTGGAGTTCTCTCCATACATTTACAGCCCTTTACTGTTTAGACAAGGATGGAAGACATGATTCCATCTTCGGCCTTGCCACTGCCATCACAAAAAGCGGACAGTGGGGTCTACCTTGGTAAGTCTCTTCAAGTTGAGGGCTATAATTCCAGTACCTGCGCCCCAGGAAGATATTTATTTAGAGGCTTTTTTTATACCGACATCATATCGGTTTACATCAAACAGTAGATGGAAAGTACAAAGAACAGGGATGAGGGGGAGGGGACAACATCGTGCAACAACTAGAGGAAACTAAATAGGGGAATGACAAAAAACTGGAGAGATAGCATGTTAACGTAATAACATAAAACATTTATAACCTAGAGGCATAAGTTTGTAGTAATGAATATGGATCTAGTCTGGGTAAGCCTGTTTGAAAAGCCAGGTCTTTAGTTTTTTCTTGAATTTAATGGTGCAGGGCTCAAGGCGGAGGTTCGTGGGTAGTGCAATCCAGCGGGTGGGGCCAGCAATTGAGAGGGCACAATCCCTATTAGAGGTAAGGTGAGCGTTCTTGAGGGATGGGATATGAAGAGTGCCTTTAAGAGTTGCACTGGTAGGGCGGGAGGATGGTATGAATCAGAGGGGCTCGTCGAGCCAGCTGGAGTTGTTTGTAAATGGATTTGTGAATAGTGGTAAGAGTCTTGTAGAGGATGCGTGAGGAGATAGGGATCCAGGGTAGGTCTTTAAGGATGGGGGTTATGTGGTCGGATTTGCGGGCATTCATGATGGTTCTAGCAACGGCATTCTGCAACATTTGAAGCGGTTTGATGGTGGAGTAGGGGAGGCCTAGATATAGAGAATTGCAGTAGTCAAGTTTAGAAGAGAGGGTCGCATAACTGTACGGAGATCATGGGTGTGGAGTAAAAGTTTGAGTTATTTCATAACATTGAGCTTATAGAAACCTTCTTTTAGGACAGAGTTGATGTGTTTTTTTAAGTTTAAGTGCTGATCAATTAGAACACAAAGATCACGTACGAAAGACTGTGAGGCGATAGAGCTGAAAACTGGGTCACTTAAGAGGGAGGGCTTGAGAATATGGTGGTTGGAAATAAAGAGCAGTTCTGTCTTAGTGGAGTTGAGGGCAAGGTGGAGATTAGTGAGTAAGGAGTTAATGGAAGCGAGACATTTCTCCCAGAATTTTAGTGTTTTGGAGATAGATTCTTGTATTGGTATGATGATTTGAACATCATCCACGTAGATGTAGAATTTGAGGCCGAGGTCAGATAGTAGCTGGCTGGCAGAGGGGCAGGAGGTATATATTAAAAAGGGTGAATGAAAGGGAGGAGCCTTGAAGAACTCCTTGGGTGAGGCAGAAATGTGTAGATTCTGAGTTGCCTAATTTTACAGAGAATTGTCTGTTGGCCAGGTAGGATTTGAACCAAAGGAGGGCTGCTCCTGAGATGCCAATGTCAGATAGGCAGGAGAGAAGGCTCATGTCCTGTTCGCTAGGAACAGGGTTACACCCTTGCACAGGTGAGCTTCCTGCAGCCACCACTGGAGATAGCTCCACATCATCGAGCTAATTAAGTTCATTAACCTACGCCCTTGGGACATCAACTTCCTTAACTGCCAGGACGTGAGGAAAAGTTTGCACTGCCAGGTGCTAAAACCGGGCTCCCAGATATTCCAAGGACTGAGAAGGTTTGAGACTGCTTTGGTCCATGTATACGACCAAACCATGGATATGGAGAGTTATTCCATCTATCTCATTGTACCGAAGAAGGAGGGTTCCTTTCACCCCATCCTGGACCTCAGGAGTATCAATCGTCATTTATGAGTTATTTACTTCTCCATGGAAACTCTGCAGTTTGTGATAATGGCCGTACAATCTGGAGAGTTCTTAACCTCCCTGGATCTTTCCGAAGCCTACCTTCATATTCCAATCTGCCAAGAACATCAGCGTTTCCTATGCCTTGCAGTACTGGGCCGCCATTCTCAGTTCTGGACACTGATCTTCAGCCTGGCCACCACCCCAGAACATTTTCCAAGATTATAGTGGTCATAGCGGTGGTACTGAGAAAAGAAGGAATCCTGGTGCCACCCGTTCTTGGACGACTGGATGATCTGGGCAAAGCCTGTGGAAAAGAGTCTCCGCGTGACCAGCAGGGTGACCATCCTGCTTCAAGAGGATGGTTTTCTTTATATACATGGACCAAAGCAGTCTCAAACCCTCTCAGTCCTTGGAATATCTGGGAGTCCGGTTTGGCACCTGGCAGTGCAATGTTTTCCTCCCACCCTCGCAGTTAAGGAAGTTGATGTCCCAAGGGCGTAAGTTGATGAACTTGATTAGCTCGACGATGTGGAGCTATCTTCAGGTCCTCGTTATGATGGCGTCAACCCTGGAGGGTGGTACTGTGAGCAAGGACACACATGCGACCATTTCAATGCTCCATGCTGTCACGTTGGAACCCCCTGTCCTCAAGACTTTCGATTTGCTCCTTCCTACCAGTGGAAGTATGTTCTCGACTCCAGTGGAGGCTGCAGGAATCTCACCTGTGCAAGGGTGTAACCCTGTTCCTAGCGAACAGGACATGAGCCTCCGGGGCTGGGGAGCTCACTGTTGGGAACTGACGGCCCAAGGACGTTGGACCAAGGAGAGGCTCTCTGGAGCATAAACTGCCTGGAAGCCCAGGTAGTCAGATTGGCATGTCTACAGTTAAGCCGCATACTCCAGGGTCAGGCAGTCTGCGTAATGTCAGACAATGCAACAAAGGTGCCCTACATTAGCCACCAGGGGGAAACCAAGGCTAGCAAGTGTCACAGGAGATAGAACCCCTTATAGAATGGGTGGAATTACATCTGCAGATGATCTCTGCCTCCCACATTGCAGGGAAAGACAGCAGCAGATCAGAATTTCTAAGCAGGGAGAGCCTGGATCCAGGAGAATGGGCATTGTCGGCGAAAGCCTTTCAGCTAATGGAAGATTAATGGGGCCTCCCATCCATTGACCTGCGGGCCGCATCTCACAATGCGAATGTTCCCTGATTCTTCAGTCGCAGAAGAGATCAGTGGTCCCTGGGGATTGATGCTCTAATTCAGGCCTGGCTGGAAGAGGGCTTACTATAGGCCCTTCCCTCTGTGGCCCTTGCTAGGCAGGGTCATTCGCAGAATTGAGCACCACAGAAGATTAGTCTTACTAGTAGCTCCAGATTGGCCCAGATATCCATGATATGTGGACATGTAGAGTCCGGTGGAGACCCCCTGTACCTACTACCACACAGGGACCTGCTTCAGCAAGGACCGGTCTTTCTTGAGGATCTGCTCGATTCTGTCTTAAGGTTGGCCCTTGATAGGGCTCGCTTGGTGAAGTGTGGATATTCAGCGGCAGTAATTATCCCCCTTGCTCCGCACGCAGAAGTACTCTACGTCCTTAGAGTCTGTGCGGGTCTGGAAAGTAATTGAGGCCTGGTGCAAGCAATGTGGTGTTGCCCCTCGGACAATAAAAATCCTACTGTTTCTGAAATTTTTACAGGGCGGCTTGAATTAAGGGCTGGCCTTAACTCCTTGAAGGTCCAGGTAGTGGCTCTCTCCTATTTCAAGAGTGAGGTGAACGGAATCTGCCTGTTGGCTTATCATGACAAGGCCCATTTTCTGAAAGGGGTGAAGGACCTCTGGCCACCCCTATGGTGGCTGGTTCCCCTGTGTAATCTTAATCTAGTGTTGGAGTTTTTGGCCTCCTTTTGGCCGCTGCGCAGTCTTTCCTTGTGCTTATTATCCCTGAAAACGGTGTTCTTGGTGTCGATATGCTTGGCTTGTCACATCTCTGAACTGTAAGCATTGTTGTGTCGGGAACCGTTCTGCCCTCCAGATCTCTCCAGGAGCATTACAACCTCCTGCTGTTCCATCCTTCTTGCCCAAGGTAGTCTCGGAGTTTCACTTGAATCAGTCCATTTCGTTGCCATCCCCAGATAAGCTCAAGGACGTGGAAGAATGCTGCCTCCTCCGCCATTTAAACATCTGTAGGCTTTTGGCGTGGTATCTGGAAGTTTCAGAACTGGTGTGTAAGATGGACCGCTTGTTTGTTCTTCACGGTGGAAGGAGACAGGGTGAACCAGCTTTGCGGGCTACCATCGCTTGCTGGATAAAGGAGGTGGTCACGGGAGAATATGTAGAGGCAGGAAAGCCATTCCGTTCAGGTTAAAGCTCATTCCACTAGGGCTCAGGCAGTAGCCTGAGTGGAAGCTAGACTGCTGTCTCCTATTGACATCTGTCGAGCGGCGACATGGTCCTCCGTTTACACCTGCTCCACGTTCTATCGCCTTGACGTCCAAGGCTGAGAGGATGCAGCCTTTGCAAGGGCAGTGCTAACCAGACCATGGGCAGCCTCCCGCCCCGATCGGGAGTAGCTTTTTTACATCCCATTGGTCCCGAGTCCATCTGACTACACGCTAGGAAATGGAGAAATTATTTACCTGATAATTTTGTTTTCCTTAGTGTAGACAGATGGACTCAGCATCTCGCCCACGGCTGCCCAAGAATGGATCAAGGAATCATCCATGAAATGAATATCGATTCCAAGAGGTTATGGGTAAGCCGTAGCCCAATCCCTAGATCAGGACATCTGTTATCTTGCTGGGATTCAGCGTTTCTTTGGTTAAATACTATTATGGTTATCGGTTATTAATCAAGTTATTAATCAATAGTATGTAGACAATGGCTTTTGAAGAGGTGCAGGTGTGTATCTAAGGTGACATCAGCTTTGAAACCTGATTCCGTCTCCATCTGCTAGCAGGGGAGCACATAACTCATTGGCCCTGAGTCCAAATGTCTACACTAAAGAAAATGAAATTATCATGTAAATGAAATTATCATGTAAATAATTTCTCCATTTTTGCTTTTTTTCTTCTAACTAGGTTCAGCGCCCCTTACCCTTAACCCCCTTGAATCCCAACTTGCCCCCATTAACTCAAGGCTCTATGACCCAGGAAGAGCTCATGGTTTCCATGGTGACAGGACTTGCATCGCTAACTTCCCGCACCTCCATGGGAATCCTTGTGGTGGGAGGAGTGGTAAGTGTATGTTTGTAAGTTGTGAATTTGGGAAAGGGCTTACTATTATTAATAATAAATAATTTTAGCATTTGCTGTGAGTTAGTATATTTACTTTGAGATTCCTCATGCAAAAATATTACTTATCTGCTTGTTCAGTTACATTGAAGGGTTGCAGTTTTTAATTAATGCTCTCGGATACCAGCAGTACCAAGGGATGCATCGTCATTCCGATTCTGTGACCGAGTTTGAGGTCTCTGGTCCAAATCTGGTCCCATTGGTTGGCGTGTTCGGCGAAAAAACCGCCTTTGTTGTGATCTTGATGAACGAAAATTGCCTCTACCCCGATGGTATTGTGTATTGTTACTTTCCTGGGGTACTTCTTCCTCCGATCTGGATGAATCTTCCGAAGATCCAGCGAAAGCTACCTTTCTAGGTGGATTGAAAGCTCTTCTTTGCCATGGATAGATTGCTCCTGTGGAGTAATCCTTCTCATCTCGCTTAAATTTTCCTAGCTTGCTGTTTTTTAATTCATTTCTGAATTTTTCAATGGCAGTATTGAACTCGTGCAGTTTTGTGTCATATTCTTCAAGTGTATCTTGCTGTTGTAAACTAGATTTCATTTGTTCACATTCTGGATGTAGCTTTTCAGCTAGTTGATTTGTCGTCTCTACCAATAACAGCATCAAATCTAAGGCACATTTGTTTAAGATAGAAATCCATTTATGTATGAATTCTTCATTGTCAGGATAAATAGAGGGTTCCAAATTTACCCTGAGACCCCGAGGTATCCTTTCTGTTTTGATATATTGTAACAAAGTGGCAGAGTGCAATTCCGATCTAATGACTCTCTTTTGCAGTTCCAATAATTGTTCCCAAGTATGTATCTCAGATACATTGTTGCCATCTTCAAGAAGTAAAGTACCCTGCAGCGCCGCAGCAATCTGCTGTTCGGAATAACTGTAAACATTGGTCCACATTTTTATCAATTTTAAATCCTCCTCTGTAAAGACCGTGAAACTCAACAAAGAACAGAGTGAGAACTGAAGCTATTAATGTTTAACTGTATCGGAGAACTATAACTCAACTAAACTATATAGTGTGACATTAGCAAGCTATTTGCTCTCTGCCTACATTTGCTAGTAGGAGAACATAACCTAGTGGTCTGCTGGGAAGATTAGAGGGCTCTTCCTGGTCTTTTAACCTGCAAATAATCTGAGATACCATGGTCTATTATAAAACATACTTTTAAATTAAAATCAAACACAAAATTTTAAACTGAATTCCAAAAACCACATGGCGTCAAGAATGAGTCTTCAGGGCTGGGGAAATATGATCCCTTGTTATTAGTCTAAGTAATAATGGGTAGCCATGTTGTGTGTAAATTGCAGTCTGACTAGCTGGATCTTTACAAGGGCAGCATACAGTGAATTGCAATAATGTAATCGCGTAGTAACCAAAGCATGAATTATGCATGCCAGTTCCTCACACACTAATTACAGTTATATATTACGTATTGGCTGAAGCTGCAGGAAGGACGCCCTATCACTATCCACCCATTCTTGACAGTATAATTTGGCTAGGTTGAAATTTCTCTTGAATGCATGTTCTCTGGCCTGAACAAGCAGACTCATTTTTAACAGACAGCGCTGGTGAGCATAGAAAGCACTGGACATACCTGCCAGCTTACTGTTTAATGTCTGTTTATGTATATTGTAAATGTAATTTTGTACACTGCTTAGGTCCTTGGATAATGCGGTTTCTAAATGTTTTCAATTAAATACGTATGACTTGTATAAGAGTATTTGATGTAAGCAGTGCTATACAAAAATACATTAGAGACTCCCTGCTCAGTCTAATGACTGAGAGGCTTGGGTGATCCTTAGCTCCTTATTCTGCTTTGCAGGTCTGGAAGGCTGTAGGCTGGAGACTGATAGCCCTCTCCTTTGGTCTTTATGGGCTTCTGTATGTATATGAGCGCCTCACCTGGACCACAAAAGCCAAGGAACGAGCCTTCAAACGCCAGTTTGTAGAATATGCTGGGGAGAAACTACAGCTGATTGTCAGCTACACTGGATCCAACTGCAGCCATCAGGTGCAACAGTGAGTGCTTGAGGTTTGGCTCTTACCAGTAATCCTTGGACAAAAATATGCTGCCAGTACTGTATTTTCTGGAATCTGTGATGTAAATTGCCCGCAGGTACTGCTACCCTAGGATCTGTGCTGTGCTGGTGTCACGATACCCTCAGATCTATGCTACCTGTACAGGCCAGTGAAGTATACCGTGACATGCTTGTGTGCCATCTGGATAATTTTTTATTTGCAATGTTTGCTTACCTATAACAGGTGCTCGCCATAGACAGCAGGATAAATCAGCCATATAAGTAGGGGACATTTGATGGCACCAAGATAGAAAACTCTCTGAGCTCAGAAGTACATTGGGTTTCCTAGCGTGTAGCCAGATGGACTCAGGACCAATGGGTTATGCTCCCCTGCCAGCAGATGGAGACGGAGTCAGGTTTCAAAGCTGACGTCACCCTAGATACATCCCCTGCAGTGACTCCAGCCCTTCAGTATTTCCCCATCTCCAGCAGATGTGGATGCTATCCCCACACCAGCAGCAGTGTCTAGCGGGACTGCAGCACTAATCCAAAGGATTGAAAAGAAGATTGAGCCCCGCTCTCCTGCGGTGATAGCTAAGGGTCCGTCCCCGAGCTGAGAATTCCTGAGGTGATTTACCAGATCCCTCAGAGGTTGCCTTGGTCCGGTAGCCGGTTCCCAGCCTGGACTTTGCTGCTGAAAGGCAGCGGGTGCAGGAAGCCGAGCACGGCGGTGACAGCCGGAGACCATCTCTGTACTCAGCCGGTAAGTGCTGAGACTAGGTAAGTAAAAGTAGGACTCCGATTCAGCGTCATGGAAGGGCTCAGGTAAGTCTTTCCTCCGGTACCCTTGCTCTGCGCGCTGTACCGATATCATTCCCGATCCTGTGTGGGCAAGGGAAGTGGGTTTCAGAGCAGGTTGAGCGCCCCCCCCCCCCGGTGAGCTAGGCCCCACTTCAGGCTCAGTGGACACTCCAAGCGATGATCCAGTGTGTTGATCTTGAACGCGGTTGGGTGCGGCACCGTTTTCCCTTTTCGGCTGTTGGTACACGCTGCGCGTGCCTTCCTGTGCTCCGTACATACGCATAGCTGCACACACAACTGTAGGTGTGAGCACATGCACAACCGGACGCTTAGTTCTGTGCATGCTCAAGAAGCATTAACTACAGAGGTTATGGCAGCAGCAGCAAAGAAGCTCAGATGACGCTGCCTTTGTGCCGCCTGCCATATTAGGGCTGCACAGTCTGACCTGCAATCCTGCCTGTGTCAGCACTGTGAGGAGCCCAGGGAGGACTGGACTCCCAGAACTTTTCCAAATTCGTCCATCCCAGTCGGAGGACGAGTCAGCCACGACCTTATCTGACAGCACCCCGGACCTCAGCAATTCCAGGGCTGCATCCTCCCCGGGAGAGGGCAGTTCAACGGCCCCTAACCCAGGTCCCCTAGGGCCAAATATGGACCCGGCAGCCTTCTCTTGCTTGGAATTCTTCCAGGGACAATCTCCAAAAATTAGGGAATAACTAGTTTCTAATGGATGAAGAAGCAATGACTAGCATGATAGAACCACTAATTGTTCATATAAGTCTCCACCATATGTAAATGAAATTGTTTGCTGAACAATTTAAATATTATCCTTTATTTTTGTCCCAAAACTTATTTAAAAAATGTTCCCTGTACGTACCTGGATCAGTCCAGACCGTGGGTTATGTCCCCAATCCAGCAGATGGAGTCAGCCAAAACTTTGAGGGGGCGTCACCATAAGTAGAACTACCCCCTCTGCAGGAGTTCAGTATCTTCTGACTCCAGCAGATGCGAGTAGGGAATTTGGAGTGCTCCCAATTCAGCATAAGCTTTTAACTTTGTCTTTGGCTGCCCTTTCTTGGGCTATTGCCTATCTCTTTTGAATCTGGTTTGAATCAAGTTTGTTTACAAAAAAAAAAAAAAAAAAAGAAGTCTCTGATTGAGTTAATTAATTAATTGAGGGGTTCAACTTTGGGGAGGCGTGGCTTACCTTCTGTTTGTGTCTTCCTTGTTTTCTCTACAGACGGGGTAAGTTGGTGTTGCCTTTACTTTTCAGCTCCCCAAACTCCCCTGCTACCTCGCGGAGGCCGACAGCACCGGCCTCTCCGCGCTTGCCACATTGCCAGCGGCCATCTTGAGCGCCTCGTGGGCGGCTCGGAAAGGCAGGCAGGCAGGCTTTTTCTTCTTCACGGGTAGTGCGGCCAGGAGGGCCCCCCCGCGCCTTCTTATTCTTCACGTCGGCGGGCAGTGCAGGCCATCGGGCCCCCCCGCGGCGGCGGCGTTTCGGCTCGCGGGACCCCGAGGCTCACTTTTTTATCCTTTTTGAGCACTTTCGTTTTTCGCGGTTTTTTTTCGGCACCGCGATGCCGCGGCCGACGCGCTGCGCGGCTTGTGGCGAACCGGGGTCCCGCATCTCCAGGGAGGGCATCTGTGCCCGGTGTCTTCCCGGGGGGGAAGGCACCTCACAGCCCGTTGCCGATTTCTCTTTTCTAGCGCCTCTGCCAGGACGCCGGGGGCGGGCCCCTCCCACAGGCCTGGCGGGAACGGCGGCCATCTTGAGCGCTCGGCGCCCCGCGGCACCTCAGGAGAGAGCGAATGACAGGGAGTCGGAACCGGACTCGCCCCCGACCTTGCTGCCGGAGCAGGGCCCGCAGGGGCAGGAGAGCGCGGACGTGCCCCCCTCCAGAGCCCCCGCGGCGAGACCGGGGTTTTCCCCGGAGTTCGTCCTTCTTATGCACACGGCATACCTGCAGGGCCTGGATACACCGGTGGACCCCCCCCCTGCCAAGATATGCCAGACCTCGCCTTCGGCTCAGGCCCCCCCCGTTGCGGCGGGAGCGGGGGCCCCTCGTCTTCCCGCACGTGCTCGGGTTTCGCCAGCGACAGGGGGAGCGGCGCCGGACCCAGTGGACCCTGACCCGGACTTCATGGATCTGGGGCAAGGGGACGCCACGACGGAGGGGGACGATCCGCGTACGCTGCGCCTTTTCCAGAGGGAAGAGCTGGACGAGCTCATCCCACGCATCATTCAGGAGCTGGATTTGGATCCGCCGCCTGACCCGCCTGCCCCAGTAGCGCCGGCGGTGGTCACATCCTCAAAGAAAGGAGATCCGGTCCTGGCGGCCCTGCGCCCGAGGGCGAGGGCTTTCCCCATTCACGACTCGTTCCTGCAGCTCCTCACGAGGGAATGGGATGCCCCCGAGGCGACTCTGAAAGTGGGTCGTGCCATGGAACGGCTGTACCCGCTACCTCAAGATTTCCTGGATCTCATCAAGGTTCCGAGAGTTGACTCTGCAGTCTCGGCGGTCACGAAGAGGACGACAATCCCGGTGACAGGGGGCACGGCCCTGCGGGATACACAAGATCGCAAATTGGAGATCTTCCTGAAAAGAGTCTTCGAGGTCTCCGCGCTGGGTATGAGAGCAGCGATGTGCAGTTCACTCGCCCAGCGGGCAAGCCTCCTGTGGGTTCAACAACTTCTCACCTCCCAGGATCTGCCAGCGGCGGAGGCCGCCCAGGCGGACAGGTTAGAAGCTGCAGTGGCGTACGGGGCGGATGCCTCGTATGACCTGTTCCGCGTCCAGGCAAGAGCGATGGTCTCGGTGGTGGCGGCCAGACGGCTGCTGTGGCTTCGCAATTGGGCGGCAGATACGTCTTCCAAGTCGAGTCTGGGCTCCCTACCCTTCAAGGGTAAGTTCCTCTTTGGGGAGGATCTGGACCAGCTCATCAAGTCGCTGGGGGAAAATGCGGTTCACCGCCTCCCGGAGGATAGATATCGCCCTTCCCGGGCGTTTGCGTCGTCCCGGACTAGAGCCAGGGCGCAGCGGCGTTACAGGAGCTACAGGCCGGGGGGCTCCAGGCCGCCCGCTTCCCGGGCCCAACCCTGGTCGCGCTCCTTTCGCGGCCGCAGGCCCGCGCGCCCCGCTCTCGGGACAGGTAACCCCTCCTCCAAGTCTTCACAATGATGCCAGAGTCGCCCACTCCACCGTCCCCAGGATCGGGGGGCGTCTGAAGTTTTTCTACAGGAAGTGGGCGCGGATTACCTCAGACCAGTGGGTCTTGGACACCGTAAAGCTGGGTTACGCGTTGGAATTTGTCCGGCCACCGAAGAGTCGCTTCGTATTTTCCCCTTGTGGCTCGGCCCTCAAGCGGCAGGCGGTGCAGTCAACGCTGAACAGGCTTCAGGAGATAGGCGCTATTGCGCCCGTGCCCTTCGGAGAGGTGGGCTTGGGCCACTATTCAATCTACTTCGTTGTGCCAAAGAAGGACGGGTCGTTTCGGCCAATTCTGGATCTCAAGGAGGTCAACAAGTCCCTCCGAGTGCTCCGTTTTCGCATGGAAACGCTGCGGTCGGTGATCGCAGCGGTGCATCGGGGGGAGTTCCTTGCCTCCCTGGACCTCACGGAGGCTTACTTGCACATCCCCATTCGGCCGGATCATCACCGTCTTCTGCGATTCAAGATACTGGACCAGCATTTCCAGTTCATAGCTCTCCCGTTCGGACTGGCGACGGCACCACGCACCTTCACCAAGATTATGGTAGTCGTGGCTGCGGCTCTCCGGAGGGAGGGTATCCTGGTTCATCCCTATCTGGACGACTGGCTCATTCGCGCGAAGTCGTTCACCCATGGCCAGGCGGCCGTGTCCAGGGTGCTACAGTTTCTGCATTCCCTGGGATGGGTGGTGAACTTCTCCAAGAGCTCCCTCGTACCCTCACAGCGCTTGGATTTCTTGGGGGCGACCTTCGACACCCGGCTGGGCAAAGTCTTCTTGCGTCAGGACAAGGCGCTTTCTTTGCGGGATCACATACGACGATTCTCTGTGTTACCGGAACCCACCTCCTGGGATTACCTGCAACTCCTGGGGGTGATGGGATCCACCATAGATATGGTCCCCTGGGCGTTTGCACATTTCCGGCCCTTGCAGTGGGCGCTCCTCTCCCGTTGGAAGCCGGTCTCGCAGGACTACCAGATGATTCTGCCACTTCCTCAGAAGGCCAGGGACAGTCTGGGCTGGTGGTTGGATCCGGCGAACCTAGCCCGAGGCGTGTCCCTCGACTTACCGGATTGGGTGGTGGTAACCACCGATGCCAGTCTAGCGGGCTGGGGCGCGGTCTGCGATCGCAGCGCCACGCAAGGAACGTGGTCGGCGGTGGAGGCGACGTGGTCCATCAACCGTCTGGAGACCAGGGCGGTCAGGCTCGCCCTGCGGCACTTTCTCCCGCTCCTCCGAAACCGCGAGGTCAGAGTGCTATCGGACAATGCGACCACCGTGGCCTACATCAATCGCCAAGGAGGCACGCGCAGTCCACAAGTCGCGCTGGAAGCAGCGCTGCTCATGCAATGGGCGGAGCGTCATCTCGTCCGGCTGGCAGCGTCACACATCGCCGGGGTGGACAATGTTCAAGCGGACTTCCTCAGCCGTCAACGGCTGGATCCCGGGGAGTGGTCTCTGTCCGACGAGGCGACGCAGCTTCTCGTTCATCGGTGGGGGGCTCCCCACCTAGACCTGATGGCATCCGCTCTAAACGCCAAAGCTCCCCGCTTCTTCAGCCGGCGAAGAGAGCGCGGTGCCGAGGGGGTGGACGCCCTGGCACTTCCATGGCCGGCACATCTGCTGCTCTACGCTTTTCCACCGTGGCCCCTAGTCGGCCGGATGCTCCGCAGAATAGAAGGACATTCGGGGACGGTGATCTTCGTCGCCCCGGAATGGCCCAGGCGACCCTGGTTCGCGGACCTGCTGCAGCTGGTGGTCGACGGCCCGATCAGGCTGGGGCACCTCCCCTTCCTCCTACACCAGGGCCCGGTATTTTTCGAGCAGGCAGAACTCTTCTGTCTTGCGGCCTGGCTTTTGAGAGGCGACGCCTCCGGCGCAGGGGGTACCCGGAGGCGGTAATATCAACGCTGCTGCGGGCGCGCAAGACGTCCACGTCGGTGGCCTACGTTCGCGTCTGGAAGGTGTTCGAGCGGTGGTGTGCCAGCCAGGACACTAGCCCCACAACGGCTTCGGTCCCTCAGATCCTTCAGTTCCTGCAAGACGGGGTGGACAAGGGACTAGCCTACAACTCGGTGAGAGTCCAAGTTGCCGCTCTTGGTTCGTTGTTGCGTGATGGGGGCTCTCTCTTGCAGCACGCGGACATTGCTCGGTTCCTCAAGGGTGTCAAGCACCTCCGGCCTCCGCTACGGGATCCTTGTCCCTCCTGGAGTCTCAACCTGGTGCTGCGAGCCCTGTCGGGGCCTCCGTTCGAACCTTTGCGCACCGCGACACTCAAGGATCTCACCTTCAAGGCGGTATTTCTGGTGGCAATCTGCTCCGCTCGGCGTATATCAGAGTTACAAGCGCTATCGTGCAGGGAACCCTACCTCCGGTTCTCCGACTCGGGAGTCTCGATCCGCACCGTCCCTTCCTTCCTACCGAAGGTGGTCTCTGCTTTTCATGTGAACCAGACGGTGGAGTTGCCGTCCTTTTCCGCCTCCGAGCCGAAGTCTCTCCGACTCTTGGATGTTCAACGCACACTGCGTCTATACCTGGAGGCTACCAACGAGTTCCGGACTTCCGACCATCTATTTGTCCTTTGGTCCGGTCCGAAGAAAGGCTCCCAGGCCTCCAAGACAACCATTGCGAGATGGCTGAAGGCGGGTATTGCCGCTTCCTATGTTGGGGCGGGGCGGACGCCTCCGCCTGGCATTGTAGCGCATTCTACAAGGTCTCAGGCGGCCTCCTGGGCGGAGGCGCGCTCGGTCTCATCCAGGAGATCTGTCGGGCGGCTACCTGGAAGTCGTTGCACACGTTCGCGAGGCATTACCGCCTACAACCTCGCCTCTTCAGTCACGGGACATTTTGGTGAACAGGTTCTCCGAGCAGGCCTCGCAGGACCCCCACCCGATTTAGGGAAGCTTGGGTACATCCCACGGTCTGGACTGATCCAGGTACGTACAGGGAAAAGAAAATTATTACTTACCTGCTAATTTTCGTTCCTGTAGTACCATGGATCAGTCCAGACGCCCACCGCTTTTGGGTTTTCTACTCCTGCTTCATCTTGCTCGTGGGAACGGTAAGGGTTTCTGTACTTCACCACTTGTCCATTTTTCACTGTTGTCCCAGCCTCAGTTCCTCACAAGTTGACGTGTTGTCCTTGTTGCCTCCTACCCGTTGTAGGACGCCCACTGTTAGTCTGTTATTACAGTTACATGGCTGGTTGTTGCCACTTTTCTATAAACTTGATTCAATGAGGGGGTTCGGGTTTTTCTACTCGGGCTTTGATATACTCGATACTGAACTCCTGCAGAGGGGGTAGTTCTACTTATGGTGACGCCCCCTCAAAGTTTTGGCTGACTCCATCTGCTGGATTGGGGACATAACCCACGGTCTGGACTGATCCATGGTACTACAGGAACGAAAATTAGCAGGTAAGTAATAATTTTCTTTTATTTCCTGTACGTACCCGGATCAGTCCAGACAGTGGGTTGAGCCTCCTGTCCAGCAGAGGGAGACAGAGAAACTGAAAAGGTCTCCTATATCAGGACAGTGCTCACCCTGCATCCCTTCAGTATTTCTCTGTCTCCCAGCAGTTGAACCTGCGGTTCCCTGGCTTTCTCTGTTTTCTACACTGTGGTGATTTCTTTCTTTCTCCTTCTGATTGTTTCCAGGATCAAGCAAGTATTGATTCATTTCTATATGTAAAAAAAAAAAGAATTTGAGGGAAATCAAACTTCTCCCTCAGTGCAGGGACGGCAGCCATCTTAAGCACAGGTCATGCAGCTCAGGCAAGCCTCGCGGGGCTCAATAACGTCAGGCTCTGCAGGAGCTCAGAGCTGATCCTTCTCCCTCAGTGCAGAGACAGCAGCCATCTTAAGCCCAGGTCATGCAGCTCAGGCAAGCCTCGTGGGGCTCAATAACGTCAGGCTCCGCAGGAGCTCAGAGCTGATCCTTCTCCCTCAGTGCAGGGACGGCAGCCATCTTTAGCACAGGTCATGCAGCTCAGGCAAGCCTCGTGGGGCTCAATAACGTCAGGCTCCGCAGGAGCTCACAGCTGATCCTTCTCCCTCAGTGCAGGGACGGCAGCCATCTTAAGCTCCAACATTGTCTCCAGTCCCTGCCACTCCTGATGAGAATGCAGCTCAGGATCAGGTTTTTTTTTTTTACAGGAGGACCCTGCTTTTCCAGGAGATCAGGATGTTGATTCTGATTCCTTTTCTTTAGATTTTGTCCTCCTTATGCATAAAGCCTTCTTGGCTCCCAGCTCTCTGCAAGGTGGTGCCTTGCCAGTCAGACCAATGCAGGGACTGCCCCCCCAAGGTAGCCACGCGTGCCGATGTTCCCACATCTCTAAGGGTCGCGAAGTTAAAAGGTGCAGTGGTTTCAGGAGGATCTGCCGCTCCGGATGTGCCGGGCAGTGCAGCTGCTGGTGCAGGAGCCTCTCCTCCCCCTCCCGCGGGGGGGTGGGGGGGTGGATGGATGAGGAGTAAGGGAAACGGGCTTCTTTGGAGGGTGATGACCCTCAGGTGGTACGTCTGTTCCAGAGTGAACCCCTCATTCCTGAAGTTCTGGCAGAGCTTGGGGTTCGGTCTCCACAGTCTGTAGCAGTCTCATGCAGCGGGCAAGCCTCAGGTGGGTTCAACAATTACTCAGCACCCAGGACCTCCCTTCTGCAGAGGTAGAACAGGCAGAAAGGCGCGATTGCGTATGGGGCTGATGCTCTCTATGATCTCCTCAGGGTGCAAGCCAGAGCTATGGTCTCAGTGCTGTCAGCCAGGCGATTGGGCTGCAGACTCCTCTTCTAAATCGCAGTTGGGCACTCTACCCTTCAAGGGTAAGTTACTTTTTGACGAAGACCTGGACCAGCTTATCAAATCCTTGGATGACAAAAAGGTTCATAAGCTACCAGAGGACCGCCCCAAGCAGTCCAGATCCTTTTTTTCCGTTGCGCTCTCGTTTCCAGGGGCAGCGCAGGTACAACAAGCTGCGTGGAGCTTCTCAACGAGACACCTCCACTAGGTCTCTAGCATGGTCTCACTCCTTTCGGGGCAGACAGCCCTTCCAAGATGGTACCCATCAAGGTACCACCGCAAAGTCCTCACATTGAGATATGGCTGGCCCATTCCTCTGTTCCAGACTTAGGTGGTCGGCTGCCCCTATTTCTTGAGGAATGAGCCAAAATTACTTTGGATCAGTGGGTCCTCGAAGTCATCAAAAGAGGCGACGCGTTAGTTTGCTCAGGATTTCCCGGACCTCTGCTTGATCTCTCCCTGTGGAACTCTGAAGCGCTCAGCGGTGTGCCAGACTCTCGACAGGCTTCAAGCGCTCGGTGCCATAGTCCTGGTCCCCCTCCAGGAACAGGGATCCGGCCAGTATTCCATCTACTTCGTCGTCCCCAAAAAGGACAGCTCCTTTCGACCGATCCTGGACCTCAAGAGAGTCAACAAGGCCCTCAAGATTAACCATTTTTGGATGGAGACCCTGAGGGTGGTCATAGCAACGGTTCATACAGGGAAGTTCCTTGCCTCTCTTGACCTGATGGAGGCCTAGCTTCACATCCCAGTCCACCAGGAAGATCAGAGGTTTCTTCGTCTCAACATCCTGGGATGACATTTTCAGTTTCGAGCACTCCCATTCGGTCTCGCCACCGCACCACGCACATTTACCAAGATCATGGTGGTAGTGGCGGCCTTCCTCCGGTGGGAGGGAGTCCTAGTCCACCCATACCTGGACGACTGGCTCATTCGGGCAAAGTCAGAGGACCTGTGCATGATAGCGGTCAACCGGGTCTTGTCTATTCTCACCTCCCTCGGTTGGATAGTCAATTTCTCAAAAAGCAATCTCAAACCCTCTCAGGTCCTCGAATTCTTAGGAGCACGCTTCGACACTCGTGTGGGCAAAGTTCTGTTACCCGAGGCCCGTGCACTCAAGCTCATGGGTCAAGTCCAGCATCTATTATCTCTCATGGTCCCCACGGCCTGGGATTATCTCCAGGTTCTGGGCACTATGGCTTCAACTATAGATTTGGTTCCCTGGGCCTTTGTGCATATGCGTCCTTTGCAGAAAGCTTTGCTATCCCGCTGGAAGCCAGTCTTGTAAGAGTTTCAGACACCCTTACCACTTTCCGATGTTACCATCGACAGCATGCAGTGGTGGCTCTCTCTCGCCCACCTGTTGAAGGGGATGCCCTTGCAGACACCTCAGTAGATTGTTGTGACAACGGATGCCAGCCTCTCCAGCTGGGGAGTGGTGTGTCAGAATCAGTCTACCCAGGGACGATGGACCCCAATCCAGTCTCAGTGGCACATCAATCATCTGGTGACTCGATCGGTCCATCTGGCTCTCAAGACTTTTCTGTCCTTGATCCATCTCAAAGCTGTGCGAGTCCTCTCCGACAATTCCACCACGGTAGCTTACGTCAATCACCAGGGAGGCACCAGCAGTCGTCCGGTTGCCCTGGAAGCCAGCAAGCTGCTAGCCAGGGCGGAGCGCCATCTGGAATGGCTAGCGGCCTCCCACATTGCGGGGAAGGAAAACACTCAAGCAGACTTCCTGAGTCGTCAGCATCTGGACCCTGGAGAGTGGGAGTGGTCCGGAGAGGCGATAGATTTGATTTGTGCACAAGTCGGGGGTCCCTCACTTAGACCTGATGATTACTCTGAGCAATGCAATGGCCCCCAGATTCTTCAGCCGCAGAAGGGAGCACTGCTCAGAAGGAGTGAATGCACTGGTCCTACCCTGGCCTCATGATGTCCTCCTTTACATGTTCCCACCTTGGCCTCTTGTGGGAAAGGTACTCAGAAGAATATAACTCCACAGGGGGCCGGTCGTCCTCGTGGCACTGGAGTGGCCTCTGAGACCGTGGTTCGCAGATCTGGTGAACTTCGCTACGGACGGTCCTCTCCGCCTCAGCCATCTGCCAAACCTGCTCCGACAGGGTCCAGTATTTTTCGATCAGGCGGATCGCTTTTGTCTGGCAGCCTGGCTTTTGAGCAGTGGCGACTAAGGAAGAAGGGTTATAAGGAGGAGGTTATCTCCACTCTCTTGCGGGCCCGTAAGACTTCTACCTCTCTGGCTTATATTCGGGTGTGGAGATTTTTGAGACTATGTGCGCTGAGACCGGAGTTCCGGCGCGTAAGGCTTCGGTGTCCTAGGTTCTCTCCTTCCTGCAGAATGGTCTCTCCAAAAGTTTGTCTTTCAGTTCCTTGCGGGTACAGGTTTCGTTGCTCGGTTTCCTCCTTGAGCGGGTCGATGGTTACGTGTTGGCGACCCATCCGGATGTCATTCGGTTCCTCGGGGGGGGCTAAGCACTTGAACCCGCCTGCCCGGGCTACTTGACCGTCGTGGAGCCTTAACTTGGTTCTCCACGTTCTTTGCGAGGTGCCCTTCGAACCTCGTTGGAGAGCCATACTTAAGGATCTGACCCTTAAGACTATCTTTCTGGTTTCTATTTCCTCAGCCAGGCGAGTGTCCGAGCTCCAAGCCCTGTCTTGTAGGGAGCCTTTCCTTCGTTTTTCTGATTCAGGTGTTTCCCTCCAAACAGTCCCCTCCTCCCTGCCAAAGGTTGTGTCCTCCTTTCATGTAAATCAGTCAGTGGAGCTCCCTGCTTTTTCTCCAGAGGACATTGCGAACACGCCTGGCGCGGATCTACGGCGCTTTGATGTGAAGAGGGTCCTACTGCAATATTTACAGGTGAATGATTTTTGAGTCTCTGATCATCTTTGTCTTATGGAGCAGGCCGAGTAAGTGGAATAAGATTTCTAAAGCTACTATCGCTTGCTGTCTAAAAGAGGCGATAGCGTATATTTGTCGGGGTCAGTCGGTTCCAGAGGTCTTAAAGGCTCACTCTTTATGTTCTCAGGCTACCTCTTGGGCGGAGAGTCAGTCAGTCTCTCTGCAAGAAATCTGCAGAGCAGCTACTTGGAAATCCCTACATACCTTTGCGCGTCATTATCGCCTCTGGCGCCAGTCTTTGGCTTTTTCGGCAGACAGGTACTTCGAGCAGGACTGTCTCGATCCCACCCTGTTTAGGGAAGCTTTGGTACATTCCAGTGGTCTGGACTGATCCGGGTACGTACAGGGAAAGGAAAATTGGTTCTTACCTGCTAATTTTCATTCCTGTAGTACCACGGATCAGCCCGCTCTGACTACATCTACATTGCTACGCCCGCTCAGAGTTTCTCATTCACAGGTTCTTTTTGGGATTCTCTACTTCCTATTTGAGCTTTAAGACATTGGAAGTTCATCCGAATTGTAAGGCACTGGAGGTATCTGCTATATTGATAGCTGTGTAAGAGCATTTTTCATGCATGTTTGAATTTCTTGTTTCATTTTGATAGTTAGTTTACTTGATCCTTTCCTGGCTGCTTTGATATTCATTATACTGAAGGGACGCAGGGTGAGCACTGTCATGATATAAGATACTTTTTCAGTTTTTTCTGTCTTCCTCTGCTGGACAGGAGGCTGAACCCACTGTCTGGACTGATCCCTGCTACTACAGGAATGAAAATTAGCAGGTAAGAACCAATTTTCCTTTTTGGAATAGGAAAAGACCTCAGTACTGGTAAAGAATCTGATTTTGCAGAATCTGAATTGCCAGTTGTTAAAATCACGTGTCTTACAGCCTCTTTTGGGATTTTTTTGCTCTCAAATTCCACAGCATCCCTTAGGATAGGTTCATAGTGTCACCTTGCCACTCCCAGCACAAGAAACTGGCAGTGGAATCCACACTGATAATGCTCCTCAGTCTGAAAGCTATAACTCTGGTACCTATGCCACAAGTAAATATGGGGCGCTACTCCAACTATTTCATCGTGCCCAAGAAAGAGGTCTCATACCAACCCATCCTGGATCTCAAGAGCATCAACAGTCATCTACGGTTAATTCACTTCCGCATGGAAAGTCTTCGCTCCATCATAATGGCAGTGCAACCAGGAGAGTTTCTAACCTCCCTGAATCTATCTGAGGCCTACCTCCATATTCCAGTCAGTCAAGATCACCAGCATTTTTAACGCTTTGCAGCACTTGGCCAACATTACCAGTTCCGGGAATTATCCTTCAGCCTGGCAACAGCCCTCAAAGCATTCTCCAAAATTATGGTGGTTGCAGTGACGGCTCTGAGGAAAGAAAGGATCCTGGTATGCTTTTATTTGGACAACTGGCTGATCTGGGTGACGTTGTTTGAAGAGAGCCTCCAGATGGCCAGCAGGATCAGGTCCCCTCCTGCAGGAACTTGGTTGGGTCGTGAACATGGACAAGAGCAGTTTCAAGGCCTCCCAGTCCTGGGGGCCTGATTCGACACCAAGCAGCACATGGTCTTCCTCCCTCGAGGAGGAAGAAACTGATGGACCAAATACATCGGTTGACAAACACAATTCGGCCAGGCTATTTAATAACAAGTGCGCATATGCCTGTATGTCCCCGGGTGCCAGTCGATGTATGCGTACAAATGTGCACACATGCACTGGTTTGAAAGTTACTGTCCCTATTTAAAGAAAGTCATTGCTTTAGCTACAGCATTGAATTACTGACACACACAAAGCGTGGAATCCAAAATGAGTCCAAGACTTACCTTGTGAAACAATAGGAAAGATGGAAGGCTTATCAGGGCTGGAAATCTTTCTAAAATCTTCTCAGTTTTAGACAGATTGAGTAGAAACCTATGAGTCAGTCAGGTTTTAGCAGGAAAGATAAAGCAATACTAACTGAAGCGAGGAGGCCCAAGAAGACAGTGGGACAAAAGAATTGAGTTCATTAGCATAAAGCCTGAACTGGGCACAGCTAGCCAGTCCGGTTTTCAGGATATCCACAATGAGCATACGTGAGATTAGAAGCAGGGATGCAAATCTCTCTCATGCATATTCATCGTGGCTATGTCAGATTAGGGGTCAGGAAGCAGTGGTATAGATCATAGTGTACAGCAAGACTTGGGGAACGTGGAAATCAGCAGAATCTCTGTGCTTACGGATTTCCTATAACCAAACTGAAAGGGGTCTAAAATAGGTAAATCTTCCATAAACTCTCTTAATTGTTTTAGAACCACAGCTTGGATTATTGTTGAAAGAAATGGAAATAATGATATAGGTCAATAGTTTGAAAAGCACATGGGATCTTCGTGGAGAAGCAGAATCATTTCTTACTAAGCTGTCAAGTTGTAAGTGCTATATCTGTACTGCTTCCCAGCAGATTAACACCTGCAGATTTGTGCAGTTCTGACTCCTGTTTGTGAAAGAGGAATGTACGTAGTCCCCTAGATGATATCTAAATATGATCTCCTAATAGGTTTATTCCCTCTTTAAATGTGTGATGTATTTCTTTTCCTTTAAACTCTCTCCTAGGGAGCTGGCTAGCACATTTTCTCACCTGTGTCAGCAGGTTGATGTCACTCGGGAGAATCTGGAGCAAGAAATCGCTGCCCTAAACATAAAGATTGAAGTCCTTGACTCAGTACAGAGCAAGGCAAAACTACTCCGGTAAGAGTCTTTTCTTTCTGTGCTCTGTAGGAAGTTTCCAAAAACAGGCTGGCTTTGTGTTTCCCTAGGCTACCTGTGCACCTTTTCTGACTTTGAGGGTCAGTTTTATTCAGGCTTTCCATTATCCCCAAGGCACAATCATTCTAATAAACAGGTCAATCCAGTACCGAGCGGTAGGAAGAGCTGCGTTAGTGCCTGCCGCACCCGCGGTTGCCGCACGCACAGTGCAGCTCACCTACCGCTCGATCCTGTGTGTAAATAGCTTGCAAATGCAAGCTGAGTCTAAGAAGCGTCCGTGAAGCGTTAGGCCCGCGCAACCCATTTTACTGGATAGAGCGCTATACAGTAACCTGTGTGCGCGGGCCTAACGCTTCACGGACACCCTGGTATCTGCCTTTTCAAATGACAGGTACCAGGAAGTGGATGGTTCTCCAACGCTTGAGTGGCCCCTGTTCGTGCAATTTTTTCCGCTCAAGACGTGACGTCACGCCTTGAGTGGAAAAAATTGCACGCACAGGGGCCACTTTTGCCGGTGCAGGCGTCCATCTTCGCGGGCAGCTGGAGGCAGGAGACGGGAGCCGCGGTCGTCCTCGCCGATGTCCGGAGGGGGGTGCAAAAAGTAAGTCGCTTCGTCGCTTTACACTGCCAGTCCCCCCTCCCCTCCTCCCGGAGCAAGGCTGCTTTTCGCGCCTGCTTCGGGAGGAGGGGAGGGGGCACTGGCAGTCCCGAGCGTAGGATTGCCCATCCTCTCCCCTCTCTCTCTTTTTGGCGTCCATCATCGCGGGCAGCTGGAGGCAGGGGAGGGGAGCCGCGGTCGTCCTCTCCGATGTCCGGAGGGGGGCTGCTGCTCCCCTCGCGCTCTTGCTACTTTTTTTTTTTTTTTTTTCGTTTTTTCCGCTTTGGTTGCTTGCTTCGGGAGGGGGGACTGACAATCCCGAGCGTAGGATTGCCCGTCCTCTCTCCCCTCGCTCTCTTGCTACCTTTTTTTCGCTTTTTTTTTGTTGCTTTGGGAGGAGGGGAGAGGACTGGGGCTGCCCCAGAGACCGGCACCCATGGACGCGGCCAGGGCAGGAGAGCGGGGGCTGGGGGAAAGTTTGCTGCCTACCCTTACCCCTGCCTCTAACGCAGGGGTAAGGGTAGGCGGTAAGTTAGCAGGTTAAACGCGCGGAAAAACGGCAGGGAAAGATAGCGATAGTCGGGGCGCGCGTTACTGGATGCTAGGGAATAGCTAATTCGCTCGTTTGCATGCAATATCCATGCCGCGTGCGGAAGGGGTTACCTGGGGATTTAAGGACGCGGTAAGAGTAGGTTAAAGGGGATTGTGGATCGCAGGAAGGGCTAACGCAGCCGGAAAGTGAGTAGAACGCGGGTTAGGAGCGGGGTAAACGTGGCCGCACTTTACTGTATCGAGCTGAAAGTAATTATATTGAGGCTTTTGATTAATTTTATTTTGTAGGAATAAAGCTGGTTGGCTGGACAGTGAACTCAACATGTTCACTCATCAGTACCTTCAGCAGAGTCGATAGTGCAAAAAGAGAGGTTGGGAATTACAGAGAGCAGCGTCGGCCTGAATATGTGAAGGGGCCGAGCATCCCCCAGACCCCACTAACAATGAACATATGATGGGCCCCTCTGAGAGATTTAGAGTCAGAACTTCATGTTCTTCAGGATATCCACTTTCAAATACTTTGTAATATACTTTAATTGCAATTCATCTCTTTTTCTCTGTGATTTAAGAAACATAAGGGAGGCCATTTTCAGAAATTTCCATTTAGTGCTTGTTTTCTAAGTAACTAATTCTAATATTAATGCCCAATATTCACTCATCATGATCAAATTCAATGTTAGTAAAAGTGCCTGTGTCAGTGATGCGTAATGAGCTGGAGCAGTGAGTACTGTAAGACCTTGAGGATTCGTTACACTAATGCTGACACTGTCCACTTCTTTTACTTCATGCGAGCTTTCTATTAATGCTGGGCTGGTCTCTGACGTGGGAGAGATGATCCTCCAAGTTACCTGGCTTCTCTTAAATGCCAGCATCTGTTTCTGTGTGTGAAGTTGGTGAAGATTACATTATATATCACATTTTTGTTACGATTAGTAAAACTTCATGAAATGTATGCATGTACTAGTGGTAAGAGATATTTAAAGAAGTTCTTGGATTTCTTTTATTCTTTCGGTTTTATTTCAATACACTTTATGCCAGGATGAAGGTGCCCATCTGCATGTACTAAGCTGAATGGAAAGGATTTAGGCCGTGACTCCTTCATACTGAAAGAGGTCATGCTCTGTGAGTGCTGGGTACCACTGCTACCAGATATTGTATTTGTGATAAGGCTGGGGAATCCTGCCAGAGTCCCTGCAGCAGAGTTTGCAGAATCAGAGAAAAGGTTTAAAATAGAACTGCCAAATTTAGAAAACTAAACAAAAAAATCTTGTTTTGATGCTGTTACCTCCGCTTTCTTTGTGCTATTCCATTTTCTATTGATTTTGTACTATGTTCTTGTTGCTGTTAATTGTAAGATGTTCTTGGTAGGATACCGTATAACTAGTTACATGCATAAAGAGAAATACAGTGGTATATGATGGACGCCACATTGCAGAGGTAAGTGGGTTATACGGGCTGGGTGGCAGGTGAGACCTTTGTATTGTGTATTGATTGAGGCTTTCAAGATTGCTCTTTGGCTATGTGCACTTTATTATTACTGCTTGTATGAATAAGCTAGAAAATTCTGCTTACTTAATGCAAGCAACGTTAATGGCTTTGCAAAAGAGGAAAAGGTTGAAGCCCTGTGCTACTGGGCTAAAGATAACTGCTGTTGCACTGAGGTGAGCCCCTGCTGCACAATAAGTGAGCTGTTGCTATCCCTGGCCAAGACAGGAGACCAGGTTAAGTCGCGAGATGAACAGACCTAGGGGTAATATATTTGAAGGGAAGAGGAGAGGAGGCAAAAAAGAATTCTTGTCACAAAAATATTTAAAAAAATAAAATAAATTAATAGTGCTAAAATATTGTGCTGTCCATTTGAAAATGGGACAGAACCTAGAAACAACAGTTTTATCTGCCACAATTTGGGAACTGTGCACCTTCCCCTCATGCCTGCAAGGCTCAGCAGGAGAGAGTGGAGGTAAGGACAGCACAAATAGTGCCTGCACCTCTTATAGGTAAAACTTGAACCTTCACTGGTTGAATTTTGGAGAATTTTTGTATGTTAGTACTTGTCCTGGTATTTCACCGATGGAACTTCCAAAAATATTTGCTGCCTTGTATGTGCAATATTAATTTGCATGTCTGTTTTCTGTGTTAGTACTATTAATATCAGAGAACATTCAAATAAACTCAAGGAAAACATATTTTGTTGCAAGTTGTATTATTAAATGTACTGTTTCAGTGCAACTCTAGTTTGAAAATAAAGCACAAAATATCCAGAAAAAGAATAATAGAGTAGTACAATAAATATTCTGATAGAATAATGAAGTTTACAGTTTAAGGGTACGATGGGTGATAGAATAATGCAGTTTACAGTTTATGAATACGATGGGTGATAGAATAATGCAAGTTTACAGTTTATGAATATAATGGGTGATAGAATAATGCAGTTTACAGTTTATGAATACGATGGGTGATAGAATAATGCAGTTTACAGTTTATGAATACAATGGGTGATAGAATAATGCAGTTTACAGTTTATGAATACGATGGGTGATAGAATAATGCAAGTTTACAGTTTATGAATATAATGGGTGATAGAATAATGCAGTTTACAGTTTATGAATATGATGGGTGATAGAATAATGCAGTTTACAGTTTATGAATATGATGGGTGATAGAATAATGCAGTTTACAGTTTATGAATACGATGGGTGATAGAATAATGCAGTTTACAGTTTATGAATACGATGGGTGATAGAATAATGAAGTTTACAGTTTATGAATACGATGGGTGATAGAATAATGCAGTTTACAGTTTATGAATATGATGGGTATAGAATAATATATATATCTCCCTCTCCTGCACACTGCATGGGTTTACAGAGCTGATTGAAACAAGATGCAGAAAGGCAGGCCTGTGTCATGAGCAGCAGGTTAGAGGCACAAGAGTGCCGGTTTCTACTCTTATAACCTGCTGGGGCACACAATTAAGTGATATATTTATATGAACAGATTTTACCTAAAAAGGAAAATGTATAGTCTTCCAAGATAAAAAAAAAAAAAAATCACATCATATATATTATATTTACATGAACTGATGTGATGCCACCAGGTAACCCTGCAAAAAATACACTCTGAACCCATATGGTATTAGGCCTATTGTAAATTGGGGTGAACTACTTGCAAAGAAATGTTCTATTCAGGGCTTCTCAAAACAGGGGTCACAACCCCAACCTTTAGCTGGGGACACAAGTGCCTCAAAGGACAGAATTCAGGCAACCAGCACTAGCAGCAGCCTTTGAGTCAGAAGACACTCACAGCTCTGAGGTGGCCCTGCCCTTGTAAGACTTCTGTGGTAACAGGAAACCCTGCATGAGGCAAGATGAGGACCACTGCAGGGTCTGTGAGCTTGCACCGGCTCACAGGCCCAATTCTGACTTTCATTCCTAATGCTGCTGCCACTTGCAAATCAGTCGGGATTGGGAGCAGCCATGAGGGAAAAGGTTGGCTGAGTGTGCACAGGGAGACTGCCACTGTTTCTCGCTCTTCATCCATTACTGAACCTACTGTGAAGACCATCAGAGGCAGGACAGGGCAGCACTAGCCTAAAAAAACTCGAGGGAGCCCCGGGGCAAAAGCAGAGAGAGTAGCCCTGGGGGGGGGGGGGGGGGGAAACCAGTTAACTGGTGTACAAGGTGTTCCTCATACAGGAGGTCCTCTGGCAAGGGTGGGGCAGGTCCCACCTTGAGGAGGCCACGATGGGCCAGAATCACCTGACCTGGGAGGAGGAGCAGCTACAAGTGGAGCCGGAAGATGATGATGAGGAGATGGAATTCTTATCCGCAGGAGGAGGAAGGCACAAGCCACCGTCTGGAAGGGGAGCCTACGAGGAAGCCATGGAAACAGTGACCCAAAGGAGTGCAAAGAGGAGAAAAGAGCCTGCATGCAGGTACAGTGCACCTTTTAAACAGGTAAAGTTATTGTGGGAGATTGTGGTGGAGCTGAACCCAAATGGGGAAGGAGCCAGAAACATTTCTGTATGGTCAAGCTCTACCACAGGTGGGAGGTGATAAAACTCGCTCAAGCTGAGAGCGAGGTAAAAAGAAAAAAAAAACAGTTTCTATACTTGTGGAAGAGGACTCCTATTTGTTTTTCTTTGCAAACCCTTGGGCTGAGGAGGGTTATCACTTAAAAGAGAAACCTTGCTTCATTCCCTGTAAAGGACTGCAACTGGCGGTGTTTTGCAAGCCTTTAACCCAGCAACAAAGGGGAGACAGTTTCTGGGCCTGGCACCAGTAGGGATGTGCATTCTTTTTTCACGAATTAGACAATCTTTACAAAATGGTCTAATTTGTTATTAAGCGCTGACCCTGAAAAATGAAGCTTATTTTTGCTGAATTTTCATCAAATTCATATTTCATAGTATTGCACACTAACGGAGTTACTGCACACTGTATATCTTTAAGTGCGCCGTAAAACCAATTAGTGCACATTATTTCATAAGTGCATTATGCACAGTAATGTCCTTTCCCTGTACGTACCTGGATCAGTCCAGACAGTGGGTTATGTCCCCAGTCCAGCAGATGGAGTCAGCACAAGCTTCGAGGGGGCGTTCCCATATATACCACTACCCCCTCTGCTGGAGTTCAGTATCTTCTGACTCCAGCAGATGCGAGTAGGGGAATCGGAGCTTCCCCAATTTGGCCAGGGATTCAGTTCTTCTGCCTTTGTATTTTCTCTGCTTTCTGTCTGTTTTGTCTGTATTTTGGATCAAGTTTATCTATAAAAAAAAAAAAAAGCTGTCAATTTTTGGGGAGGCGTGGCTTTCACCTTCCTCCTTCTGTCCGGGCTCCCGCGTGCTTGTCTCGGCCGGGGGTAAGTTTGATTTTGGTCTTGCTGTGCAAAGTTTCCTTTTCAGCTTCTGGTGCGCGGAAGCCGGTTGGGCCGGCCTCTCCGCGGGTTTCCTCTCACCCGGACAGTCTCCTGCGCCGCGTGGTCGGCTGCAGCTGACAGAAGAGGAACTCTTCACTCGGGCAGCGCGGCCATGCAGGCCCCCCCGCGACAAACCTCGCGCTCTGGGAAGGCGGGCAGCGCAGGCCGACGGGCCCCCCCCGCGTTTGTCCCCCCCTGTGATTGGCCCCCCCCCCCCCCCCCCGAGGCTTTAATTTTTAATTTCTTGCTTTTTCGCCGGACCCGATGCCGCGGCCGTCGCTCTGTTCGGCCTGCGGCGAGCCGGGGTCCCGGATTTCGCGCGAGGGGATCTGCGCTAGGTGCCTCCCCGGGGGGGAAGGTACCTCGCAGCCCCGCAGTGATTTTTCCTTTCTTCAGGACTTGCCCGGGCGGCGCGGGCCAGCCACTCTGCCGGTTATGGCGGGAACGGCGGCCATTTTGAGTTAATGCCGCGAGGAGGACACGCAGGCAGAACAAGGAGCTGGGGACTGTGCAGACATTTTTCCACCGTTTTTGTTACCACAGCAGGGCTCGCAAGCCCAGGGGACGGCGGCACCCCCTCCCTCGGGGACCCCCCCGGGCAGGCCGGGGTTTTCCCCAGAGTTCATCTTGCTTATGCATTCGGCCTATCTCCAGAGCTTGGAAGCCCCCGCGGGACCTCCCCCAGCGAAGATGCCCAGGTTGGCGCCATCACCATCGGCTCCCCCTGACCCGGGGGTGCCGGGGGTCCCCCCGGTCCCCCCCCGGGTCCCTCTACCACCCACTCCAGGGGGGGCAGCGGCGGTTCCGGTGGGGCCCGGTACCGTGAGCCCCGATGTGGGACATGAAGAGGGAACGTCTGAGGGGGACGACCCGCGTACCCTGCGTCTCTTCCAGAGGGATGAGCTGGATGACCTCATCCCTCGGATCATCCAGGAATTGGATCTCGACCCGCCCCCGGACCCGCCCGCTCCAGTGACTCCCGCGGTAGTAACATCTTCTAAGAAGGGTGATCCGGTCCTGGCGGCCCTTAGACCGAGGGCCAAGGCTTTTCCTATTCATGAGTCGTTCATGCAGCTACTCACCAGGGAATGGGATGCCCCGGAAGCTTCCCTGAAGGTCAGTCGGGCCATGGAAAAGCTGTATCCCCTGCCTGAGGACTTCCTGGAACTCATCAAGGTGCCCAAAGTGGACTCCGCCGTGTCGGCAGTCACGAAGAGGACGACCATTCCTGTGACGGGCGGATCGGCCTTGCGGGATACGCAGGATCGCAAGTTGGAAGTGTTTCTCAAGAGGGTTTTCGAGGTTTCCGCCCTGGGTATGCGGGCGGCAATGTGCAGTTCGCTCGCTCAGCGAGCTAGCCTGCTCTGGGTGCAACAACTCCTCACGTCACAGTCCTTGCCCGACGAGGAGGCCGCTCAGGCGGATCGGCTCGAAGCGGCGGTGGCCTACGGGGCGGATGCCTCGTATGATTTGTTTCGGGTCCTGGCAAGATCCATGGTGTCTGTAGTGGCGGCTCGACGTCTGCTGTGGCTTCGCAACTGGGCGGCGGATACCTCCTCCAAGTCGAGTCTGGGCTCCCTTCCCTTCAGGGGCAAGTTCCTTTTCGGGGAGGATCTGGATCAGATCATCAAGTCGTTGGGGGAGAACGCAGTACATCGACTGCCAGAGGATAGATATCGACCTTCGCGACCGTATGTCGCCTCCCGGACCAGAGCCAGAGCACAACGACGATACAGGAGCTACAGGCCATCGAACCCTAGACCCGCCGTCACCAGGTCTCAGCCCTGGTCGCGTTCCTTTCGCGGACGGAGGCCCGCGCGCGCCGCCCCCGGAGCAGGCAACCCCTCTCCGAAGGGGTCGCAATGATGTCAGGCTCGCCCACTCTGCCGTCCCCAGAATCGGGGGTCGGCTGGCGCTGTTCTATCAGGAGTGGGCGCAGATCACCTCGGACCAGTGGGTCCTAGACACCATACAACACGGCTACGCATTGGAACTTGTCCGCCCCCCGCAGGCAAGGTTCATTTTCTCCCCCTGTGGCTCGGCGCTCAAAAGACAGGCGGTGCAGACAACCCTGGACAGGCTGTTGGAAATAGGCGCTATTGCGCCCGTGCCCTTCGGAGAGGTGGGCTCGGGCCACTATTCCATCTACTTCGTAGTGCCGAAGAAGGACGGTTCCTTCCGACCCATCCTGGATCTCAAGGAGGTCAACAAGTCTCTTCGGGTTGTCAGGTTTCGTATGGAAACACTGCGGTCGGTCATCGCGGCGGTACATCGGGGGGAGTTCCTAGCCTCCCTGGATCTCACGGAGGCCTACCTGCACATTTCCATTCGGCCGGACCAGCACCGGCTTCTCCGGTTCAAGATTCTGGACCAGCACTTCCAGTTCGTGGCTCTCCCGTTCGGGCTGGCGACGACACCGCGGACCTTTACCAAGATCATGGTCGTCGTGGCGGCGGCACTTCGGAGGGAGGGCGTGCTGGTACATCCTTACCTGGACGATTGGCTCATCCGAGCGAAGTCCTTCAGCCAGTGCCAGGCGTCGCTAAACAGGGTGGTGCAGTTCCTGCAGTCCCTAGGATGGGTGGTGAACTTCTCCAAGAGCTCCCTCGCACCCTCGCAGCGCTTGGATTTTTTGGGAGCGACCTTCGACACCCGGCTGGGCAAAGTCTTTCTGCGTCAGGACAAGGCGCAGGCTTTGCGGGATCATTTACAGCGGTTCTCTGCGTTACCGGATCCCACATCCTGGGACTATCTCCAACTCCTGGGGGTGATGGGATCTACCATCGACATGGTGCCTTGGGCGTTTGCGCATCTCCGGCCATTGCAGTGGGCGCTCCTCTCCCATTGGAAGCCCATCTCGCAGGACTACCAGATGAGCCTCCCGCAGAACGCCAGGGACAGCCTGGGCTGGTGGCTGGAGCCATCGAACCTGGCGCGAGGCGTGACCCTGGAGGTGCCACAATGGGTGGTAGTGACCACCGATGCCAGCCTGGCGGGCTGGGGAGCAGTTTGCGATCGAAGCGCCACGCAGGGGACGTGGTCAGCGCTGGAGGCAAAGTGGTCCATCAATCGCTTGGAAACCAGGGCGGTCAGGCTAGCCCTGCGTCATTTCCTGCCGCTCCTCCAGAACCGGGAGGTCAGAGTTCTTTCGGACAATGCTACCACGGTGGCCTACATCAACCGCCAAGGCGGCACACGCAGCCGGCAGGTTGCGCTGGAGGCGGCGTTGCTGATGCAATGGGCGGAGCGTCATCTCGTCCGGATCGCGGCCTCGCACATCGCCGGGGTGGACAATGTTCAGGCGGATTTCCTCAGCCGTCAGCTGCTGGACCCGGGAGAGTGGTCCCTCTCCCAGGAAGCGATGCAACTTCTCGTCCATCGGTGGGGCGCCCCCCACTTAGATCTGATGGCTTCCGCTCTCAACACCAAGGCTCCACGCTTCTTCAGTCGCCGGCGGGAGCACGGCGCAGAGGGAGTGGATGCGCTGGCTCTCCCGTGGCCACCGCACCTGCTGCTCTACGCGTTTCCACCGTGGCCGCTAGTGGGCCGGATGCTTCGCAGAATAGAAAGCCATCAGGGAACCGTGATTTTCGTCGCCCCGGAGTGGCCCAGGCGACCCTGGTTCGCGGACCTTCTGCAGCTGGTGATCGACGGGCCAGTCAGACTGGGCCACCTCCCCCATCTCTTACGTCAGGGTCCGGTATTTTTCGAACAGGCAGAACTCTTCTGTCTTGCGGCCTGGCTTTTGAGAGGCGCCATCTCCGGCGCCGGGGATACCCGGAGGCGGTAGTATCAACACTGCTGAAGGCGCGTAAGGCGTCGACGTCGGTGGCCTATGTTCGGGTCTGGAAAGTATTCGAGCTGTGGTGTACCAGCCAGGACACGAGACCCACTAAGGCTTCCGTTCCTCAGATTCTACAGTTCTTGCAAGCGGGGGTGGACAAAGGCCTCGCCTATAATTCCCTACGGGTCCAGGTGGCCGCCCTGGGCTCGCTGTTGCGTGACGGCGGCTCCCTGCTGCAGCACCCTGACATTGCTCGTTTCCTCAAGGGGGTCAAGCATTTACGACCGCCGTTACGGGACCCTTGTCCCTCCTGGAGCCTCAACCTTGTGCTTCGCTCGCTTTCGGGCCCGCCGTTCGAGCCACTGCGAAGCGCGACGATCAAGGATCTCACTCTCAAGGCTGTCTTCCTGGTGGCCATCTGTTCCGCTCGCCGCATTTCGGAGCTGCAGGCTCTATCGTGTAGGGAGCCTTATCTGCGCTTTACTGACTCTGGAGTATCACTTCGTACTGTTCCCTCCTTTCTTCCGAAGGTGGTGTCGGCATTTCATGTGAACCAGACGGTGGAATTGCCGTCCTTCTCTTCTTCCGAACCGAAGGCTCTCCGACTCCTGGACGTCAAGCGCACTCTGCGTATCTATCTAGAGGCTACCAACGAGTTCCGGATTTCTGACCATCTCTTCGTGCTTTGGTCCGGTCCCAAGAAGGGGTCGCAGGCCTCGAAGACGACGATTGCAAGATGGCTGAAGGCGGGCATTACCGCTGCCTACATTGGTACGGGACGGACGCCCCCTCCGGGCATCGTCGCTCATTCTACACGCTCTCAGGCGGCCTCCTGGGCGGAGGCTCGCTCGGTCTCAACTCAGGAAATCTGTCGAGCGGCAACCTGGAAATCGTTGCACACGTTTTCCAGACACTATCGGCTACACCTCGCCTCTTCGGCCTCGGGTCATTTTGGCGAGCAGGTTCTCCGAGCAGGCCTCGCAGAACCCCACCCGATTTAGGGACGCTTGGGTACATCCCACTGTCTGGACTGATCCAGGTATGTACAGGGAAAAGAAAATTATTACTTACCTGCTAATTTTCGTTCCTGTAGTACCATGGATCAGTCCAGACGCCCACCGCGTTTGGATACTTCTTCCTGCTCGGCTCTACTCGACGTTTTTCTGTTACTCTGCTCTGCGTTATGCAGTTTTTCAATGTTTTCACAGCTCCCTACAAGTTGGTAAGCTGGTTGTCTTTAATCGTTAATCGTTGAATGTTTGCAATCCTTATGCATTATCTGTTTCTGCAAACTTGATCCAGAAGGGGTCTCTACTCGGGCTTTGATATTCTCGATACTGAACTCCAGCAGAGGGGGTAGTGGTATATATGGGAACGCCCCCTCGAAGCTTGTGCTGACTCCATCTGCTGGACTGGGGACATAACCCACTGTCTGGACTGATCCATGGTACTACAGGAACGAAAATTAGCAGGTAAGTAATAATTTTCTTTTAGTGCACGCTGCTTCAGCCATTACGGCACAATAATGGGATTTAATGCGCAGTATGTCTAGGAAGCTACTGTGCACTGTATATGTCAGTGCGCACTAATATCTGTTAGTGCGCAGTGAGATAAAATAATTTAGGAATGAATATGTATTCCTATTGGTTGTCTTGTTGTTTGTTCATGTTCCCAAGGTTTTTGCTGAGGTGGTGTTTGTGTTTTATATGGGGGGAACGGGGGATAGCTTGACAAAACGTTCTAGTCTTACTGTGAATCTGTGATTGTCATCAGTCATATGACTAGAATGTGTTTATTCTTGTTACACCAGGCACTTGCAGATGAAATGCTAGTGCATGTTTTGAATTTTCTCTGTGCATTTTAGAAAGGGGGTCTTGACATTATATATGCATTATGCACACACTTTTTTTTAATTTTCCAATCCAGTTTCATTTTTTATGAGAGGTACATGATAATTTAAGTGTATTTTTTAATTGTCCAATTATAGGTTTATTTTCCCTCCTACTTTTACTTACTATCTATATAATAAGGGATTCTCTGCTTGTGTGTGTTTGTTTTGTGGGGTTTGAGGAGAAAACATCAGCTCTTTATTCAATCCATTCATTGGAGTTCTACTTGATTTATTCTATCAATCTGCTAGATTTATTATTGATTATATAAATCAGTCATTAGCTGCAGTCTTTCTTGTTAAGGGGTAGCTCAGAGCTGGCTTAGCTAGCTACTTCTACTAGTGGTAGTAGCAGCAGTGCAGCATTATCCTAGCCTAGGCACCAGCAGCAGTGCTTGTAAGGTTGGTGCTTTCTGTGCAGTGCAGCAGTAGGTTTTTAGGAGATTAATATAATAAATCTACTAGATTTATTATAGCTAGCTAGGCTACTAGCCAGTGAGCCACTATATCCTATATCTGTCCTGTAGTCTGGGGCTATATATATACAAAAAAGTGCAGCAGTAGTGTAGTAGATTTATTACTATATTTATAGCTTAGCTAGCTATACTAGCCAGTGAGCAACTAGTAAATCAATTAAAGTTTTAAAAATACAACACTAGTGTCTTACTGCTGCGCCTGCCAGCTTAGTTGTCTGTGCTGGACTTGCATTTGCCGCTTTGACTGTGCCTGGCTGGCAGTCATTCATAAATCAGATCACGTAATACTATAGTATATCAAATTATCAATCTGTGACACTCACTGGCTATATCCTTCTTTGACCACAGGATCATCATGCCACTCCCCATGGTACTAGTGGCAAGAGCACTGGCACTAGTCATAGTGCTACCAGAAAGAGCAGTCTGCCAGTCCCTAGAAAAAAACTGATTTTTTTGAGACTAGAGAGAATGAGGATGTAGAAGCGCAAGTTTACTTGCAGGGGAAGGAAGGAGCTAAATCAGAGCAATGTGAGGAAAAGGTCAAATTATTAGATGAAAGAACAGTGCTATAGAAAATCTTGCATGATGAATCACATGAGGAGGAAGATGATGTTGATGATCAGGAATTCTTGGCTAGTAAAAAAAAAAATTCTGAGGAGGAAGAGGAGAACACCACCAATAACAGTTAGATTGCAAAACCAATGACAATGACTAGCCAGACTGCAAAAACAACCAGTGCCAGTAGTGATACCCTGTCCCCTACACCATTTAAACCTCAGCACGTGACTAAAAGTGCTGCTACTAGTGCTGCTGCTACTACTACTGCTACTAGTATGAAAATAGGAATTCCCTGTACGTACCTGGATCAGTCCAGACAGTGGGTTATGTCCCCAGTCCAGCAGATGGAGTCAGCACAAGCTTTGAGGGGGCGTATCCATATAGACTACTACCCCCTCTGCAGGAGTTCAGTATCTTCTGACTCCAGCAGATGCGAGTAGGGGAATCAGGGTTTCCCCCAATTTGTCAGGAAATTCCTTTTCTTCTGTTTCCTTTTCACTCTGTTTGTGTTTCTATTGCATTTTGGATCAAGTTAAAAAAAAAAAAAAAGTGCTTTCAATTTTTGGGGAGGCGTGGCTTTCTTCTCTGTCTTGCTTCTGTGCTGTTTCCCACGACCTTGTCGCCTTGGCCGGGGGTAAGTTGCAGAGTGTTTTGTTTTTTGTTGTATCTTCTTTCTTGCAGCCTCCCAGCTCCCGGTGCCTTGCGGAAGCCGGTGGGACCGGCCTCTCCGCGATTGTTCCCTCGCCCGCATTCAGTTGGCAGCTCCTCGTGGGCTGCTAAGGCAGGAAGGGAGGGATTCCCCGGGCGGGTAGCGTGGCCAAGAAGGCCCCCCCCCGCGGCACCTTTTTCCGCTTTGGACGGTGGGCAGTGCAGGCCGACCGGGCCCCCCCGCGGCGGATCTTTCGCGCTTGGGCCTCCCCCCCCCCCCCCCCCCCCCGTGGCTTCTTGTTTTTGATTTTTTCCGGCGGTCCCGATGCCGCGGCCGTTGCGCTGTTCGGCCTGCGGCGAACCGGGGTCCCGGATTTCTCGCGAGGGCATCTGCGCACGATGCCTTCCCGGGGGGGGAAGGCACCTCGCAGTCCCTCAGCGACTTTTCTTTTTTGTCAACTTTGCCCGGGCGGCGCAGGCCGGCCACTCCGCCATTTTTGGCGGGAACGCCGGCCATTTTGCACACATAGCGCGCTGAGGAGACTCAGGCAGCGCAAGGGGACAATGATTTTAGCGAGGTTTCTCCTCCGATTTTGTTCCCAGAGCAAGGCTCTCAGGCCCCGGGACCAGCGGAATTTTCTTCCTCCGGGGCCCCCCCGAGCAGGCCGGGGTTTTCCCCGGAGTTTATTTTGCTTATGCACATGGCTTACTTGCAGGGCTTGGAAGCTCCCGCGGGACCTCCCCTCACAAAGATTCCACGGATTACAGCTCCAACACAGGCCCCCCTGACCCGGTGGGATCGGGGGCAGGGGCCCCCCAGGTCCCCACCCGGGTCTGTTTGAACCCCGTAGCGGTGGGGGCGGCTTCAGTCCCAGAGGGACATGGCCCGGAGACCACGGACTTGGGGCAAGTGGACGGAACGCCTGAGGGGGATGACCCGTGTGCGCTACGCCTCTTTCAGAGGGAAGAGCTAGACGATCTCATTCCACAGATTATACGGGAATTGGATCTGGACCCGCCGCCGGACCCTCCAGCTCCAGTAGCCCCCGCCGTCGTCACATCTTCGAAGAAGGGGGGGATCCAGTCTTGGCGGCACTTCAACCGAGGGCCCGGGCTTTTCCCATCCACGAGTTGTTTCTACAGCTTCTGACTAGAGAATGGGATACCCCTGAGGCTTCCCTGAAGGTCAGCCGTGCCATGGAAAAGCTGTATCCACTTCCTGAGGATTTCCTAGATCTCATCAAGGTCCCGAAAGTGGACTCCACGGTGTCGGCAGTCACGAAGAGGCCGACTATTCCAGTAACGGGAGGAGCGGCTTTACGGGATACGCAGGATCGCAAGTTGGAAGTCTTTCTCAAAAGGGTCTTTGAAGTCTCCGCCCTGGGCATGCGGGCGGTGATGTGCAGTTCGCTCGCCCAGCGAGCTAGCCTTCTCTGGGTGCAACAACTTCTCACGTCACAGGACCTGCCGGCCGAGGAGGCCGCCCAGGCGGATCGGCTAGAGGCTGCGGTTGCGTACGGGGCGGATGCCTCGTACGACCTTTTTCGGGTCCTGGCAAGGTCCATGGTCTCGGTAGTGGCGGCACGGCGCCTGCTGTGGCTCCGCAACTGGGCAGCGGATACCTCTTCCAAGTCGAGTCTGGGCTCTCTTCCGTTCAGGGGCAAGTTCCTCTTTGGGGAGGATTTGGATCAGATCATCAAGTCCCTGGGGGAAAACGCTGTTCATCGTCTTCCGGAGGATAGACACCGTCAGTCTAGGGCTTTTGCCTCTTCCCGGACCAGAGCCAGGGCGCAGCGGCGCTTCAGAAACTACAGGCAGACGGGGCCCCGACCCTCCGCTCCCAGGTCTCAGCCCTGGTCACGCTCCTTTCGCGGTCGCAGGCCCGCGCGCGACGGTTCCGGACCAGGGAACCCCACTCCTAAGTCCACTCAATGATGCCAGCCTCACCCACTCCTCCACCCCCAGGATTGGGGGTCGTCTGACGATTTTCTACGAGGAGTGGGTGCGGATCACCTCAGACCAGTGGGTCTTGGATACCATAAAACACGGCTACGCCTTGGAGTTTGTCCACCCCCCGAGGGGAAGATTCATCTTCTCCCCCTGTGGCTCGGACCTCAAGAGAAGAGCAGTACAGTTAACGCTGGACAGGCTCCTGGAAATAGGGGCCATTGCACCCGTGCCCTTAGGAGAGGTGGGCTCGGGCCACTATTCCATCTACTTCGTCGTGCCCAAAAAGGACGGATCCTTCCGGCCCATCTTGGACCTAAAGGAAGTCAACAAGTCACTGTGAGTCGTCCAGTTCTGCATGGAGACGCTCCGGTCGGTGATTGCGGCAGTGCATCAGGGGGAGTTTCTCGCCTCTCTGGATCTGATGGAGGCATACCTACACATTCCCATCCTCCCGGACCATCACCGTTTCCTCTGTTTCAAGATTCTGGGACAACATTTTCAGTTCAAAGCTCTCCCGTTCGGGTTGGCGACCGCGCCTCGCACCTTCACCAAGATCATGGTGGTCGTTGCTGCGGCCCTAAGGAAGGAGGGCATTCTGGTTCATCCTTACCTGGACGATTGGCTCATCCAGGCAAAGTCCTTCAACCACGGACAGTCAGCGGTGGCCCGGGTAGTACAGGTTCTTCATTCCTTGGGATGGGTAGTGAACTTCTCCAAGAGCTCCCTCGTGCCTTCGCAGCGCTTGGATTTTTTGGGAGCGAGCTTCGACACGCATCTGGGCAAAGTCTTCCAACGCCAGGACAAGGCTCAATCCTTGCGGGATCACATACAGCGGTTCTCTGCGTTACCAGATCCCACCTCCTGGGACTTACCTGCAACTCCTGGGAGTGATGGGCTCCACCATCGACCTTGTTCCTTGGGCGTTTGCGCACCTACGGCCCTTACAAGCGGCGCTTCTCTCCCGTTGGAAACCAATCTCACAGGACTATCAGGTGTTTCTCCCTCTTCCGCAGAATGCCAGGGACAGTCTGCGCTGGTGGTTGGACCCATCGCATCTGGCTCATGGTGTTTCCCTCAAAGTACCAAATTGGGTGGTGGTGACCACGGATGCCAGCCTCGTCGGCTGGGGAGCCGTCTGCGATCGCAGCACCACGCAGGGGACGTGGTCAGCAGTGGAGGCGAAGTGGTCGATCAATCGTCTGGAAACCAGAGCGGCCCGGCTAGCTCTGCAGCATTTCCTCCCCGCTTCTTCGGAACCGGGAGGTCAGGATCCTCTCGGACAACGCAACCACCGTGGCCTACATCAATCGACAGGGAGGCACTCGCAGCCGGCATGTCGCGATCGAGGCAGCGATGCTAATGCAGTGGGCAGAGCGCCATCTCGTCCGTCTAGCGGCCTTGCACATTGCCGGGGTGGACAACGTCCAGGCGAACTTCCTAAGTCGTCAACAGCTGGATCCCGGAGAATGGTCCCTCTCCGACGCGATGCGGCTTCTCGTCCACCGGTGGGGGGCCCCCCACTTGGACCTGATGGCGTCCGCTCTCAACGCCAAGGCCCCACGCTTCTTCAGTCGCAGAAGAGAGCGTGGCGCAGAGGGAGTGGATGCCCTGGCCCTCCCGTGGCCTCCACATCTTCTGCTCTACGTCTTCCCACCGTGGCCACTGGTGGGCAGAATCCTCCGCAGAATAGAAAGTCATCAGGGGACTGTGATCTTCATCGCCCCAGCGATCCTGGTTTGCGGATCTGCTACAGCTGGTGATAGACGGACCAATCAGACTGGGACATCTTCCCCGTCTCCTCCATCAGGGCCCAGTATTTTTCAATCAGGCAGAACTCTTCTGTCTTGCGGCCTGGCTTTTGAGCGGCATCGCCTCCGGCGCCGGGGCTACCTGGAGGCGGTAGTCTCAACGCTGCTGCGGGCACGGAAGACTTCGACATCGGTGGCTTACGTTTGAGTTTGGAAGGTCTTCGAGATGTGGTGTACCAGCCAGGGCACGAGACCCACGAGGGCTTCCGTATCCCAGATCCTACAGTTTCTTCAAGTGGGGGTGGATAAAGGACTCGCCTATAATTCATTACGGGTTCAGGTGGCCGCCCTGGGTTCGCTATTGCAATATGGGGGCTCTCTTCTACTGCAGCCGGATATCGCACGGTTCCTCAAGGGTGTCAAGCATATGCGTCCTCCGTTACAGGACCCTTGTCCCTCCTGGAGTCTTAATCTTGTGCTTCGCTCCCTGTCAGGACCGCCTTTCGAACCACTACGCAGCGCAACGATTAAGGATATCACTCTCAAGACTGTATTTCTTGTGGCCATCTGTTCGGCTCGGCGCATTTCGGAACTGCAGGCTCTGTCGTGCAGAGAGCCTTATCTCCGGTTCACGGATTCTGGAGTCTCGCTCCGCACCGTTCCCTCCTTTCTTCCGAAAGTGGTATCTGCTTTCCATTTGAACCAGACGGTGGAACTGCCGTCCTTCTCTTCCTCCCAGCCGAAGTCTCTCCGACTCTTGGATGTCAAGCGCACGTTGCGTCTTTATCTGGAGGCTACTAATGACTTCCAGATCTCTGACCATCTGTTCGTACTTTGGTCCGGCCCTAGGAAAGGGGCGCAGGCCTCGAAGACGACCATTGCCAGCTGGCTAAAGGCCGGCATTGCCGCTTCTTACATTGGGGCGGGACGGACTCCCCCATCCGGCATCATAGCGCATTCTACGCGTTCTCAGGCAGCCTCCTGGGTGGAGGCTCGCTCTGTCTCTTCCCAAGAGATTTGTCGGGCAGCAACCTGGAAATCATTACACACGTTCTCGAGGCACTATCGCCTGCACCTCGCCTCTTCAGTTTCTGGACACTTTGGCGAGCAGGTTCTCCGAGCAGGCCTCGCAGGACCCCACCCGATTTAGGGAAGCTTGGGTACATCCCACTATCTGGACTGATCCAGGTACGTACAGGGAAATGAAAATTATTACTTACCTGCTAATTTTCGTTCCTGTAGTACCATGGATCAGTCCAGACGCCCACCGCGTTTGGTTTCTTAGTCCTGCTCATCTCTTCTCTACCTCTTTATAGCAGTGTTCTGTGTCTCACAGTTTTTCCTTTTCAAAATTTTCACAGCTCCCTACAAGTTGGTTGGATATCTACAGTTAATTGTTGATGTTACAATTGTTATTCAATGCATGGATAAGCAAACTTGATCCAGAGTGTGTTTCTACTCGGGCTTTGATATACTCGATACTGAACTCCTGCAGAGGGGGTAGTGGTATATATGGTTACGCCCCCTCGAAGCTTGTGCTGACTCCATCTGCTGGACTGGGGACATAACCCACTGTCTGGACTGATCCATGGTACTACAGGAACGAAAATTAGCAGGTAAGTAATAATTTTCATGTATCCAGCCTAGAGTAAAGAACAGTACAAGGATATCTAACATTTAGAATCATCATGTTGTGGCTGATTAGAGATTTGGACAATGTATCCACTGTAAAAAGATGGTGAGCCATGGAAGAATTATTGTAAAGGAATATGACGAGTGAGGTTATCAAATTTTGCAGATACAAAATTATTCAGAGTAATTAAATCACAAGCAGATGGTGATACATTAGAGGAGGACCTTGCAAGACTGGAAGATTGGGCATCCAAATGGCTGATGAAATTTAATGTGGACAAGTGCAAAGTGTTGCACATAGGGAAAAATAACCCTTGCTGTAGTTACACGATGCTAATTTCATATTAGGAACTACCAGCCAGGAAAAAGATCTAGGCATCACAATGGATAATACTTTAAAATCATCGGCTCAGTGTGCTGCAACAGTCAAAAATGCAAACAGAATGTAATGTTAGGAATTATTAGGAAGGGAATGGTTAATAAAACGGAAAATGTCATAATGCCTATGTATCGCTCCATGGTGAGACCCCACCTTGAATACTGTGTACAATTCTGGTCACCGCATCTCAAAGATATTGCGATGAAGAAGGTACAGAGAAGGGCAACCAAAATAAGGGGAATGGAATAGCTCCCCTATGAGGGGAGATTGTACTTGCCAGGTTCTTATGGCCTGGATTGGCCACTGTTGGAAACAGGATGCTGGGCTTGATGGACCCTTGGTCTGATCCAGTATGGCATGTTCTTACTAATTGGAGAAAATTCTTTTTCACTCAACCCACAATTAAGCTCTGGAATTTGTTGCCAGAGGATGTGGTTAGTGCAGTTAGTGTAGCTGGGTTCAAAAAATTTTTGGATAAGTTCTTGGAGGAGAAGTCCATTAACTGCTATTAATCAAGTTTGCTTAGGGAATAGCCACTGCTATTAATCGCATCAGTAGCATGGGATCTTCTTGGTGTTTGGGCAATTGCCAGGTTCTTGTGGCCTGGTTTGGCCTCTGTTGGAAGCAGGATGCTGGGCTTGATGGACCCTTGGTCTGACCCTGCTTAGCAATTTCTTAGGTTTTTATGTTCTTACTAACAGCAACATGAAATATCACCTGGAAAAAGAACATAGAGCACTGTTACTTGCAGAAGAAGCTGGTCCCACTGTTGTGCTTGCCCAGGCTTCAAGTAAAGTAACAGGGAAGCAGCCACAGAAGGAAAGTAATAGTTTTATGTGAACCAGCATGATGTGACTGCTGTCTCGAATGCCGGTATATAAAAATCCGAAATAAATAAATAAATAAATAAATAGTACAGATTGTGTGCATCTGCAGCAGTCTCTCCTCCTCTTCCCCGGCAGCAGCGGCAAGCTACCATTGAACGGATGGGGTGGTGTCCTACTGCAATGTCCCAGGGTAGGAAGCAGGCAATATCCAAAGTGGGTACATGACATATTACTGTAATGATTGCTGTGGATGATCATTCACTACAGATTGTAGAAAATGAGGGATTTAAGCGGATGCTCCATTATTTTGCCCCTTACTACAAACTTCCTTTAGCCATCAGGTGCTTCCTTCCCTATACACAAAATGTCGTGCTGAAATGCAGATTGTGATGGCAAGGAGCATCCATCTCACCATTGATAATCTGGACTAGTATGAATGCAATGCATGCATATTTGTCTCTAACAGCACATTGCTGGCAGCTGGATGAGGCATTAATACCTGTAAGAAGTGGCAGCAGTAGCACCAGCAGCTCCAAACAGGTTTCGCCAGGATACCGGTGGGCTTTACTGAATGCTAAAGTGCCACGCTTCAGAAAATCTTTTTTTTTTTATTTATATTTTATTAAACTTTTATATTTTTTTAGACATATCTATTTTGCCTCTTTGCTGGTTATCTATTTTCATTACAACATTATTAATACAATATTATTAAATATTTCAATTTTATATAACAAGGAGCAATATCTCAACATAGTTTCACATAATAACAATATGTATACAGAAATGTATAAAATTTTATCCATAGATATCCTTTTACTATGCAATAAACAGCAATTTATCTTATACCGTATGAGCTAAGTTGATACAGGAAATATTTCAATAGGTAAAGTATAGCTCTATTTCTTAAAATGATAAACCTAATCAACCATCATTACTCCTCATTAAGTTTTTGGAATCCAGAAACAATTTTAAATCCTCTGGCTCAAAATATATCTTTCATTATTTAATCTTAATGAGCATTTGCAGGGGTATTGGACTACCATCTGTGCACCTATTTGTGTAGCTAACTGCTTCATAGCCAAGAACTGTTTCCTTCCACATTGTGTTGCCTTAGCTATATCTGGGTAAATCCAGACTTGATGATTATGGAATTTCTCTGTACTATTTCGAAGAAATCATTTGAGAACTGTGTCCCTATCTGAGGAAAATACAAATTTAACCAAAACAGTCCTTCTCTTTTCTACAGTTTCCTCAGAAGACTCGAGTAAATTAGTAAAAATTGAGAGGAGATGTCTGTTCCTCATTCAGCATAGTTTCTTTAATATAATATATCTTGGCTAGAGATGGGGAAGCTTCTATAGGTATTTTTAATACATTTTTTATGTATTTCTTAAATTGATCTTCTAATGATGTAAATCTAACTAAAGGAAAATTTTATTATTCTCAAATTTAAATACCTAGCTTCATTTTCCATTCTTTCCAAACTTTTAACTTGTACCCCGTCCCCCTGAATTCAAAAAGTACAAGCTAATTTAACTTGAGATAATTTTGTTGTAAATCTCCCAACTGTGCATTCTTGTTTTCTAGATTTTTCTCAGTCCTTAATACCCTCTCATTCATTTCTATTGTGATATTTGTTAATTTAGATATGGATTTCTCAAGTGTGATAATTGCAGTCCAGACAGAGTCTAATGTAAATTAGCGGTGGTTTTTCCAGTTTCTTTGTAGGAGTTATGATGGTCATTCCTGTCCCTCAATATCCATCACCTCTGTGTTTCTTGAGGGGACATTCCACTTCTCCCTTCGAAGACTGTTCAACTCCTAATTCTACTTGCTTATTCTTTTCTCCCATATCCAAGGGTGATATACCTTCTGCTTCAGATGTTTCAAGTATTACAATTTTATTATTAGGAATTACTGTTGCTTCTGAACAGACCTGTAAGGGAGGAGAAGGGTTTACTGGGGCTCCCAGGCTGAGTGACAAAGGTGAAGCTGGTAAGTCCAGCTTTAGCTCATCTACTGGACTTAAAGCACTTCCCACGGGAGTTATCTCTTGAGCTGTGCTGAAAAAGTTATCAATTTTCCCTTGGATTGGGCTTGCTAAGGGAGAAGATGCAGCCAATTCCCTTAGCCTACCCTTCCGTTTTATATGTGGCATGCCAATGAAATAGAAAGAACCTAAAAACTAAAATCCCAAATACAACAAAAAATTAAAATGAAAAAAAGAGAAATTAAACAATGGTCAATATTCTATGAAGTATCAGAATTGGAAATCGAAGTTATGTTAAAAAAAACTAAATCCCGCCCCACATGCTTGTGACACAATAACAACCACAGATATAAAAAAAGTAGAAAATATCACAAACACTGGCAAAGATCGTTAATTTATCCTTAGAGGAAGGATCCATGCCAGATACACTGAAAGGAGTAATCGTAAAACCTATTTTAAAGAAGAAAAACAGCGACCCCCACTTAACCTGAGCAACTACAGACCTGTTTCCAAACCTACCCTTAATTGCCAAAATTAATAGAAAAAACTATACAAAAGCAAACTAGCGGAACACCTAGATAACAATAACATCCTATATCCCTCAACACATGGATTTTGAAAACATTATAGCACAGAGACACTACTACTGGCGCTGACAGACAACATCATGAGAGGATTCGATAACGTCAAACACTACATTCTAGTGATGCTAGACCTCTCATCAGCTTTTGATACTGTAAATCACAACATACTTTTAAATAGACTAGAAGAAATAGGATTAGGCAACAAAACAATTAGCTGGTTTAGATCATATCTAAGCAACAGATATTTTCAAGTTCAAATCAAAGATTCTATGTCAGAAAAAATAGACCTTCAAACAGGAGTACCACAGGGATCTGCCCTGTCTGCTACACTTTTCAACATATACCTGCTGCCATTATGCCACCTGCTAGCCGGCCTGGGAATCACTCACTACATATACGCAGATGATATTCAATTCATATTACCCATTGACAATACAATTGAGAAAACACTAAACATAGCAAACGTATCTAGACATTATCAAACAACTATTAATTCAAATGGAGCTAGTAATTAATATAGAGAAGACAGAATTCCTTCATTTAGAAAGAAAAAAAAAACATGGAGATCTCACACAACCCAATCACACTCAATAACAACAAACAAATAATACTGGCAGAGAAAGTACGGAATCTAGGCGTAATAATCGACACAGAACTAAGCTTAAAACAACATATATCCATAAAAGTAAAGGAAGGATACGCCAAACTCATGGTCCTCAGAAAACTTAAACCACTTCTAACAACCGCCAACTTGCGATCAGTACTACAAGCGCTAATATTTGCAAGCACTGATTATTGCAACACCCTTCTACTAGGTTTACCATACACCTCCATAAGACCACTACAAATATTGCAGAACACGGCTGCAAGAGTATTAACTGTAAAAAGGAAAAGAGACCACATTACGGAAACACTGGCTGAGTTGCACTGGCTACCCATTGAACAAAGAATACAGTAGAAAACACTATGCACCATACACAAATTAATACACAACGAAAACGCAGACTGGCTCAACACGGCCCTTCGTGTACACATCCCCAACAGAAATCTAAGATCAGCCAACAAGGCACTTCTAACTATTCCATCAGTCAAAACAGCAAGACTAACCCAGGTAAGAGAGAGGGCATTATTCTTAGCGGGACCCATACTATGGAATTCCATGCCCTTGGAATTAAGACTACAAAGAGAGAACAAAACATTTAGAAAAAATCTAAAAACTTGGCTATTTAAACAAGCCTTTGAAAAAGAGAAGGGAGAATAGAATCCAGGGAAATGCAAGGTTTAAAAGCAGGGAAGTGCAAGATAAGAAACACCCACACAAACAGGATTCACTAAGGGTGTAGGTTTTAATAGAATTCATCACTAAGGATAAGTTACATTTATAGAATGAGTCCTAGACTCAAAACTGCTATAGAATTGACATGGACATGATAGTGTTCACACTCATTTAACAACTAACATTGATTAAAAACTGTTACCGAACCTTATGGCACCTGTGTAAACTAATAGATTTAATAGCATTACTTTTGTGCCTTACTGTAAACCGTTGTGACGGTACCCACCTTAACGACGGTATAGAAAAAGATTTAAATAAATAAATAATATTACTGAGAGCTATCAGCAACTTTCAAATTATAAATTCAGATGATTACTGCAATGGAGGAGTAGAAGAAGGAGCAAGAGTTCAAATAAAATTAACTTACATGAAGTATAGGAGTCATAGGGAGAGATTTTCTGGACAAAGCTGCACACCCCTTAGATGCGCGCGGCTTGGGTGATGTGCATGCCGACGTCTATTGTGCGCTGTATACGGGTCGTTCTTGTAGGCCCCTTGGGTGACGTCAAAACTGGAAGTAAGTGCGATTCGGCCCTGGCTAATGGTGCTAAAGTAATGCTATAGGGCATCCAATGCTTTGCACATACCTGCACCTGATAGTGAGGGATGCTTTGGGGCTTAGTACCAAGGAAGATGGTACTAGTCAAGTCCCTGAAGCGGTTGATTGAAGTGGTGTCGCAAAAATAACTGGACACTTCAACCACAGTGTGAAAAGTGGGCAGCAACCTCAGAGAGACAAATAGCAGTTGGGGCACCTTTGCACAACCTTGTTCAGGATTGTGGTTACAGATGGAATTCCACTTATCTATGTTGGAGAGATTGTGTGAACAGCAGACACCTCTTCATGATTTGGCAATGGCATCTGAAATTGGATTGAAAAGTCCTCTGGATGTCAGGACTGGCCAAAATTGCATAGATGGTGCATGTCCTCAAGCCTTTCAAAATGTTATACTGATGCATTCAGTTCAGCTTCGGTCATGTTGGGTGGTGTCATCCCTGTAATAAACTATCTTGAAGGAGGTAGGGGTATTAGAAGAATTTCTGCATCATTCCAGATTTTCTTGAAGGAAGTGTTGCTGCTTGTTAAATGCTTAAAACACAAGTTCAAAAAGATTGAAACCTCTTATGCAAAAGGATTGCTATATGTTAGCCACGATGTGTGACCCACCTGTGAAAGGCAATATTGCTCTTAAGTGCAATGCTCTTACACACTGGGGAAAAAAAAGTTGGTATAATGGTTGAAAACATAATGTCAAGATGGGTCTGTGCCATGGTAATGATGAAAGAATTAGGATCATCCTCTCAGTCTCCAAACTCCATCCAGCTCAAGTACTATCAGATGCTCCCTCCCATGGACACATGGGAATGACTACCAATATGGTATGGTAGTCATTCCAAGTTTAACGAACTGGTGCCATGTCACAGGCAATTGCCTCAGCTGTTGGCAGAAGATGTGACTGCTGAGCCATACCCACAAGAGAATGTTTCAGAAATTCATGTTAAGAGTTTTCTGTCTGAGCCAATTCAGAGCATGGTCTCAGATCTCTTGAGATATTGGGCACAGAAAGCTTCAATGTGGCCTGATCTTGCAATAATAGCACAGCACTTCTTTACTGCCCGCCAACCAGTGAGCAAAGTGAAAGAGTATTTTCAATACAGAGAACATTGTGAGTTCAAAACCGTGCACATTTGTCTCCAGACTTAGTAGAGCAATTGGTTTTCATCAAAATGAACTTTCCACTGTGACTGGGAGGAGGAAATGAGCCTCTTGACTAGGCCCGGGATGCAAGGTCGAGGCCCAGCAGGATAGAGTGTTCATGTCTTGTGACTCCCGGACTAGTTTCTTCATGAAGCTTCATCCTGGCTGCGTCCCCGACAACCGCCCGTTGGGGCACTACAGCCTGCAAGCAGTCAGTACTGCCCTTGCCTGCCTCCTGTCCAGGCCAGAGATGCAAGGGTCGAGGGCTGGAAAGAGAGGCTTTGCTCTATGCAGCTGTTCTTCCCACAACCACCCGCTGGGCAACCCGGCAGTTGCCGCTACCACCACCACTGCTGTCTACTGCGTCTTGTGTCCCCAGAAGAAGCCAGTCCGGGAGTCGCAAGACAAACGCTCCAACCCTGCTGCATCTCTGACACTGGCCCGTTGGGGTGCACTACAGCTCGAGATGCAAGGTAAGACTCTCTCTCCCCACCACTCATGGCACGCACACAGCCTTTCTCACTCCCAGGCTCTCTCCCACAGACACAAACTAGCACACATGCTTCTCACTCACTCCCAGGCCTCTGCCCTCCTTTCACCTAGGGGTCCACCTCTGAGGCAGGCAGGCCCCTGCTGGGTTCCTCTGCCTCCTTTCCCCTAGGGTCCACCTCTGAGGCAGGCAGGTCCCCGCTGGGTTTCCTCTGCCTCCTTTTCCCCCAATGACCACCTCAGAGTCCTGAATCTGAGACTCATTTACAAAACCAAATAATCGTGTGAATGAAGTATGAAAGAATTTCAGGTGGAATGCAATAAAGTGCACTTACATTGATTAAAATAAAAATATACACACACTGGAGAGTGTGTATGTTAATGTTGTATGCAAATACACTTCAATACAAAAATTATCGTGTCCTAGGAGCCATTGTAAAGCAGAGAATGTATTAATGCTTGTAATTCTGCCAGTCCAGAATTGGTTGTTCATTTGCACTACTAATAGTAAAGTACTAACTAAACTACTAAGTAGACTAAGAAAGGAGAATCATGCAAAACAAAACTTTCTTACTCTTACTTAATATCAAAAGCATTACATTTGCCCCTTCAAATGGCTGTCTTGGTCATTGCAGTGATTTTTGGCATCGAAGTGTATACTCGACTCGTTTGCAGTAGCCGGAGTGCACAATTTGCGTTGTGCCCAGGGTAACGATGTGTGAAATGGTCAGTAGCCATGGTTGAAGCCTTGACTTTGGCGCTACTGCTCACAAGTATACAACTTGTGCTATTCAACCAGGACTGAGTTTTTTTTGTTTTTTTTTTTATGAAAGTGTATGACTGAGTGCATCCTGCTCCTGCCTCCTGTCCTCCATGTACAGGCTTCTCACTCCCAGGCTCTCTCTCCCACAGGCACAACACGCACGCACAGGCTCTCTCTTCCACAGGCACAACACGCCACGCACAGGCTTCTCTCTCCACAGGCACAACACGCACGCACAGGCTTCTCTCTTCCCTCAGGCACAACACGCACGCACAGGCTTCTCTCTCCCCTCAGGCCACAACACGCACGTACAGGCTTCTCTCTCCCTCAGGCACAACACGCACGTACAGGCTTCTCTCTCCCTCAGGCACAACACGCACGTACAGGCTTCTCTCTCCACAGGCACAACACAGGCTTCTCTCTCCCTCAGGCACAACACGCACGCACAGGCTTCTCTCTCCACAGGCACAACACGCACGTACAGGCTTCTCTCTCCCACAAGCACAACACGCACGTACAGCTTCTCTCTCCACAGGCCACAACACGCACGCACAGGCTTCTCTCTCCCTCAGGCACAACACGCACGTACAGGCTTTCTCTCTCCCTCAGGCACAACACGCACGCACAGGCTTCTCTCTCCACAGGCACAACACGCACGCACAGGCTTCTCTCTCCCTCAGGCACAACACGCTACGCACAGGCTTCCCTCTCCTCAGGCACAACACGCACGCACAGGCTTCTCTCTCCCTCAGGCACAACACGCACGTACAGGCTTCTCTCTCCCTCTAGGCCAAAACACGCACGCACAGGCTTCTCTCTCCCTCAGGCACAACACCGCACGGCACAGGCTTCTCTCTCCCTCAGGCACAAACATGCACGCACAGGCTTCTCTTCTCCTCAGGAACAACCGCACGTACAGGTTCTCTCTCCTCAGGCACAACACGGACAGGCTTCTCTCTCCCATCAGGCCAACAACATGCTACGTACAGGGCTTCTCTCTCCATCAGGCACAACCACGCACTCACAGGCTTCTCTCTCCCTCACCCCGGCACACCACCGACGTACAGGCTTCTCTCTCCCTCAGGCAACACACGCACGCACAGGATTCTCTCTCACTCAGGCACAACACGGCCACGCACAGGCTTCCTCTCTCCCTCCAGGCACAACCACGCACGGCACAGGCTTTCTCTCTCCTCAGGCAAAACACGCACGTACAGGCTTATCATCTCCCTCAGGCACCAACAGCACGTACAGGCTTCTCTTCTCCCTCAGGCACAACCCGCAACGGCCACAGGCTTCTCCTCTCCCTCAGGCACAACACGTCACGCACAGGCTTCTCTCTCCCCTCAAGGCACCAACCGCACCGTACAGGCCTCTCTCCCTCTCAGGCACACACACGCACGCACAGGCTTCTCTCTCCCTCAGGCAACACCCGCAGCACGGCTTCTCTCTCCTCAGGGCACAAACACGCCACGCACAGGCTTCTCTCTCCCTCAGGCACAACACGCACGCACAGGCTTCTCTCTCCCTCAGGCACAACACGCACGTACAGGCTTCTCTCTCCCTCAGGCACAACACGCACGCACAGGCTGCTCTCTCCCTCAGGCACAACACGCACGCACAGGCTTCTCTCTCCCTCAGGCACAACACGCACGCACAGGCTTCTCTCTCCCTCAGGCACAACACGCACGTACAGGCTTCTCTCTCCCTCAGGCACAACACGCACGCACAGGCTGCTCTCTCCCTCAGGCACAACACGCACGCACAGGCTTCTCTCTCCCTCAGGCACAACACGCACGCACAGGCTTCTCTCTTCCCTCAGGCACAACACGCACGTACAGGCTTCTCTCTCCCACAGGCACAACACGCACGTACAGGCTTCTCTCTCCCTCAGGCACAACACGCACGTACAGGCTTCTCTCTCCCTCAGGCACAACACGCACGTACAGGCTTCTCTCTCCCTCAGGCACAACACGCAACGCACAGGCTTCTCTCTCCCTCAGGCACAACACGCACGTACAGGCTTCTCTCTCCACAGGCACAACATGCACGCACAGGCTTCTCTCTCCCTCAGGCACAACACGCACGTACAGGCTTCTCTCCTCCACAGGCACCAACATGCACGCACAGGCTTCTCTCTCCCTCAGGCACAACACGCACGCACAGGCTTCTCTCTCCACAGGCAACAACATGCACGCACAGGCTTCTCTCTCCCTCAGGCACAAACACGCACGCACAGGCTTCTCTCTCCCTCAGGCACAACACGCACGCACAGGCTTCTCTCTCCCTCAGGCACAACATGCACGCACAGGCTTCTCTCTCCCTCAGGCACAACACGCACGCACAGGCTTCTCTCTCCCTCAGGCACAACACGCACGTACAGGCTTCTCTCTTCCCTCAGGCACAACACGCACGTACAGGCTTCTCTCTCCACAGGCACAACACGCACGTACAGGCTTCTCTCTCCCTCAGGCACAACACGCACGTACAGGCTTCTCTCTCCACAGGCACAACACGCACGCACAGGCTTCTCTCTTCCTCAGGCACAACACGCACGCACAGGCTTCTCTCTCCCTCAGGCACAACACGCACGCACAGGCTTCTCTCTCCCTCAGGCACAACACGCACGCACAGGCTTCTCTCTCCCTCAGGCACAACACGCACGCACAGGCTTCTCTCTCCCTCAGGCACAACACGCACGTACAGGCTTCTCTCTCCCTCAGGCACAACACGCACGTACAGGCTTCTCTCTCCACAGGCACAACACGCACGTACAGGCTTCTCTCTCCACAGGCACAACACGCACGCACAGGCTTCTCTCTCCCTCAGGCACAACACGCACGCACAGGCTTCTCTCTCCCTCAGGCACAACACGCACGCACAGGCTTCTCTCTCCACAGGCACAACACGCACGCACAGGCTTCTCTCTCCCTCAGGCACAACACGCACGTACAGGCTTCTCTCTCCACAGGCACAACACGCACGCACAGGCTTCTCTCTCCCTCAGGCACAACACGCACGTACAGGCTTCTCTCTCCACAGGCACAACACGCACGCACAGGCTTCTCTCTCCCTCAGGCACAACACGCACGCACAGGCTTCTCTCTCCCTCAGGCACAACACGCACGCACAGGCTTCTCTCTCCCTCAGGCACAACACGCACGTACAGGCTTCTCTCTCCACAGGCACAACACGCACGCACAGGCTTCTCTCTCCCTCAGGCACAACACGCACGTACAGGCTTCTCTCTCCCTCAGGCACAACACGCACGCACAGGCTTCTCTCTCCACAGGCACAACACGCACGCACAGGCTTCTCTCTCCCTCAGGCACAACACGCACGCACAGGCTTCTCTCTCCCTCAGGCACAACACGCACGTACAGGCTTCTCTCTCCCTCAGGCACAACACGCACGTACAGGCTTCTCTCTCCCTCAGGCACAACACGCACGTACAGGCTTCTCTCTCCCTCAGGCACAACACGCACGTACAGGCTTCTCTCTCCACAGGCACAACACGCACGCACAGGCTTCTCTCTCCCTCAGGCACAACACGCACGCACAGGCTTCTCTCTCCACAGGCACAACATGCACGCACAGGCTTCTCTCTCCCTCAGGCACAACATGCACGCACAGGCTTCTCTCTCCCTCAGGCACAACATGCACGTACAGGCTTCTCTCTCCACAGGCACAACACGCACGCACAGGCTTCTCTCTCCCTCAGGCACAACACGCACGCACAGGCTTCTCTCTCCCTCAGGCACAACACGCACGCACAGGCTTCTCTCTCCCACAGGCACAACACGCACCCACAGGCTTCTCTCTCCCACAGGCACAACACGCACCCACAGGCTTCTCTCTCCCTCAGGCACAACACGCACCCACAGGCTTCTCTCTCCCACAGGCACAACACGCACGCACGCACAGGCTTCTCTCTCCCACAGGCACAACACGCACGCACGCACAGGCTTCTCTCTCCCACAGGCACAACACCATGCACGCACAGGCTTCTCTCTCCCCACAGGCACAACACGCATGCACGCACAGGCTTCTCTCTCCCACAGGCACAACACGCATGCACGCACAGGCTTCTCTCTCCCACAGGCACAACACGCATGCACGCACAGGCTTCTCTCTCCCACAGGCACAACACGCATGCACAGGCTTCTCTCTCTCTCAGGCACAACACGCACCCACAGGCTTCTCTCTCCCACAGGCACAACTCGCACGCACAGGCTTCTCTCTCCCACAGGCACAACTCGCACGCACAGGCTTCTCTCTCCCACAGGCACAACACGCACGCACAGGCTTCTCTCTCCCACAGGCACAACACGCACGCACAGGCTTCTCTGTCCCTCAGGCACAACACGCACGCACAGGCTTCTCTCTCCCACAGGCACAACACGCACGCACAGGCTTCTCTCTCCCACAGGCACAACACGCACGCACAGGCTTCTCTCTCCCACAGGCACAACACGCACGCACAGGCTTCTCTCTCCCAGGCCTCTGTCTCCTTTCCCCCAGCGCCAACCTCCGAGGCAGGCAGGTCCCAGCTGGGTTCCTCTGCCACCTTTCCCCCAGCGTCCACCTCCGAGGCAGGCAGGTCCCAGCTGGGTTCCTCTGCCACCTTTCCCCCAGCGTCCACCTCCGAGGCATGAGTCTCAGGTTCATTTACAAAACAAATTAATTTTATTCTAACATATGTTATACAAAAATAAAAACAAATATATTTTATTGTAAAAAAGAAAAAAGAGTGGAGTTGCCCAGGCCAGGGCAAAATATGATGCAGATTTATGATTTTGCAGGGTCATATGTAGAGGAGGGTGTCGACCCGGGAGGATCCTGCTCTGGATCAGAGGGCACTGGCATCTCCTCCTCATAAGATGCCATTGCCCTCTGCTCCTGAGATGCCTCCTCCAGGGCTGACAATCTCCTGTCTAGATTTCTGAGATCCTGCAGCAGCAACATCATGAAATCCGCATCATATTTCGCCTTGAACTGCCGTACTTTCTGCAGGATCTCCTCCAGCTTGGCAAACTGTGCAGGGTATGCACAGCTAGGAGGAGATCCTGCAGGAAGTACAGTAGTAGTGGTGCTGCTGCTATTGTTACTACTGCTGCTGCTGTCGCTGCCTCTTCTTGCCCTGTAAAGAAATGTAAAAAAACAAATTCAACATGAAACACAGAACAATGCACATATGGCACATAAATAAGCAAATACTGAACGCGCGCGAGGAAGTTGATAAAATCGACCCCTTAGTTTACTAACCTAGAGGGTTTTAGGAACATGAGGAGTCCATAAATGGGGAGAGTGGAGGGAGATAGGAGAGAGTACATAATTAGAAGGATTGGAAGGAGAAATAAAGGAGTCAGAATATGATGCTACACTACAGTACAAATCTCTTCTTCTTTCTCCTTCCATACCTTAGTTTACTCTCATAGTCACTCAGTGTCATTATAATATATACAAATACACATATATCAATCCCAGCCACTATAACTGACTGATGTCAAAAAATGATTTTGTTTTTCAGCCTCAGATATACTACTGGCCCAGATATATTACCTGGCCCACTGGCTACTGTTGCCTCCGGCCTCCTCTGGTGGCAGCTGCTGCTAGGCCCAGGAAGCCCTGCCTGGTCCCTGCCGGTAGGTGGTTCTGTACAAGACAGATGAAAATTCAGAGAACAGTTAAAATTTTAAAAACAGGAATGAGATCAGACACTAGCATTCATTCACTGTTTATAATAAACAAACACAATAAAACTTTCTGATAATAGAAGGACTAGGGGGCTTTCCATGAAGTTAGCAAATAGCACATTTAAGACTAATCGGAGAAAATTCTTTTTCACTCAATGCACAATTAAGCTCTAGAATTTGTTGCCAGAGGATGTGGTTAGTGCAGTTAGTGTAGCTGGGTTCAAAAAAGGTTTGGATAAGTTCTTGGAGGAAAAAGTCCATTAATGGTTATTAATCAAGTTTACTTAGGGAATAGCTACTGCTATTAATTGCATCAGTAGCATGGGATCCTCTTGGTGTTTGGGTACTTGCCAGGTTCTTGTAGCTTGCATTGGCCACTGTTGGAAACAGGATGCTGGGCTTGATAGACCCTTGGTCTGAGCCAGCATGGCAATTTCTTATGTTTGTATGTGGTGTTAATATTTATATTTATCGTTTTAAAATGATGGTAATTGGGATTTTGAATGCCACATTGAAAGACTATAAAGAGGTTAGGACTTTTCAGCTTGGAGAAGAGACGACTGAGGGGGGATATGGTGTTTAAAATCATGAGAGGTCTAGAACGGGTAGATGTGAATCGGTTATTTACTCTTTCAGATAGTAGAAAGACTAGGGGGCACTCCATGAAGTTAGCATGGGGCACATTTAAAACTAATCGGAGAAAGTTCTTTTTTACTCAACGCACAATTAAACTCTGGAATTTGTTGCCAGAGAATGTGGTTAGTGCAGTTTAAAAAAGGATTGGATAAGTTCTTGGAGGAGAAGTCCATTACCTGCTATTAAGTTCACTTAGAGAATAGCCACTGCCATTAGCAATGGTTACATGGAATAGACTTAGTGTTTGGGTACTTGCCAGGTTCTTATGGCCTGGTTTGGCCTCTGTTGGAAACAGGATGCTGGGCTTGATGGACCCTTGGTCTGACCCAGTATGGCATTTTCTTATGTTCTTATAAAATAGTATCTTTTTATTACTAACTTTTCTAAGTTGCATAAAAAATAACCTAGCAGGTCAAGGCAAAACTTGGGGATGTCTGTAATTATTAATCATTGTTATTCTTTTTCCTTATCCCTCAGGTCACCATTTGAGACTTCACATGGGTAGGTGGCTCGAGGAGATCCGCAGAACTCTTTCTGTCCCTTGCCTGGTAGGTAGTTTTCAGAATACTACACAAGTACACAAATATTATTCATTCAATAAGTGTGTTGCTGCTGTACTAAATTTTAATTGTAATGGAATTTAATTGTAATGGTATTTGTGATAACTTTGTTTCTTTTGCAGTATAGTTAGTAGTATAATATAGGGTAAGGGTGACACACTACTACTACTTCTGTTCTTCTAAAATATATTTATTTTAAATTATTACTGTACTTATAACTTTATAGAACTCACTGTATGCTGCTACTACTACTACTCGTACTCTCTTCAGTTTCTAAATACAAAATATAAATAATAATTAATAATATGCACAACGTTATTATCTCTCACTTTTTCTTTTTGAGATCTTCAATCTCATTTGGGTAAGAGGCTCACCAGCAGAACTCCTCCTGGAGAGAGGCCCAGGCTGCAGACTCCCTTTCCAGGTTCTGCCTGCAGCCTGGGGAGGTGTAGAGGTTCCTCTCATCCAGGAGGATGAGCTGGGCCAGGAGGTCCACATCGGCCTGTGTAAAGCAGGGCTTCCTGGACCTTGCAGTTGCCTTCCTGACTTTAGCAGATGTCACCTTTCCATATTAGGTGCTACAACCCAAGAAAGAGATTTAGGTGTCATAGTGGATAACACATTGAAATCGTCGGTTCAGTGTGCTGCGGCAGTCAAAAAAGCAAACAGGATGTTGGGAATTATTAGGAAGGGAATGGTGAATAAAACGGAAAATGTCATAATGCTTCTGTATCGCTCCATGGTGAGACCGCACCTTGAATACTGTGTACAATTCTGGTCGCCGCATCTCAAAAAAGATATAATTGCGATGGAGAAGGTACAGAGAAGGGCAACCAAAATGATAAGGGGAATGGAACAGCTCCCCTATGAGGAAAGACTAAAGAGGTTAGGACTTTTCAGCTTGGAGAAGAGACGGCTGAGGGGGGATATGATAGAGGTGTTTAAAATCATGAGCGGTCTAGAACAGGTAGATGTGAATCGGTTATTTACTCTTTCGGATAATAGAAAGACTAGGGGGCACTCCATGAAGTTAGCATGGGGCACATTTAAAACTAATCGGAGAAAGTTCTTTTTTACTCAACGCACAATTAAACTCTGGAATTTGTTGCCAGAGGATGTGGTTAGTGCAGTTAGTATAGCTGTGTTTAAAAAAGGATTGGATAAGTTCTTGGAGGAGGAGTCCATTACCTGCTATTAAGTTCACTTAGAGAATAGCCACTGCCATTAGCAATGGTTACATGGAATAGACTTAGTTTTTGGGTACTTGCCAGGTTCTTATGGCCTGGTTTGGCCTCTGTTGGAAACAGGATGCTGGGCTTGATGGACCCTTGGTCTGACCCAGTATGGCATTTTCTTATGTTCTTACCTTGGAGGAAGGTGGTGGGGGAGGAGTTGGACTCCCTGTCGGACTCCCTGTCACGTTCCCTTCTACCATAAGAAAATAAAAAAGATGAAAAAAAAAAGTATGTGCTTTAGGACAAATATCTGTTCAGAAGCTCACACCTTAATGCAGGGAGGGAGCTCTCACCCATCACATCCTCCCCCCCCCCTCACCCACACACCATTCACTGGCTGGGACATGGGGGAGGGGAGGATGTGATGGGCCAGGCAGTTCCCCATCTCTGAAGGACAGCCCTCTGTTCAGAAGCTCACACCTTAATGCAGGGAGGGAGCTCTCACCCATCACATCCTCTCCCCCCCCCCCTCACCCACACACCATTCACTGGCTGGGACATGGGGGAGGGGAGGATGTGATGGGCCAGGCAGTTCCCCCCTCTCTGAAGGACAGCCCTCTGTTCAGAAGCTCACACCTTAATGCAGGGAGGGAGCTCTCACCCATCACATCCTCCCCCCCCCCCTCACCCACACACCATTCACTGGCTGGGACATGGGGGAGGGGAGGATGTGATGGGCCAGGCAGTTCCCCCCTCTCTGAAGGACAGCCCTCTGTTCAGAAGCTCACACCTTAATGCAGGGAGGGAGCTCTCACCCATCACATCCTCTCCCCCCCCCCCTCACCCACACACCATTCACTGGCTGGGACATGGGGAGGGGAGGATGTGATGGGCCAGGCAGCTCCCCGTCTCTGAAGGACAGCCCTCTGTTCAGAAGCTCACACCTTAATGCAGGGAGGGAGCTCTCACCCATCACATCCTCTCCCCCCCCCTCACCCACACACCATTCACTGGCTGGGACATGGGGAGGGGAGGATGTGATGGGCCAGGCAGCTCCCCGTCTCTGAAGGACAGCCCTCTGTTCAGAAGCTCACACCTTAATGCAGGGAGGGAGCTCTCACCCATCACAATCCTCTCCCCCCCCTCACCCACACACCATTCACTGGCTGGGACATGGGGGAGGGGAGGATGTGATGGGCCAGGCAGTTCCCCCATCTCTGAAGGACAGCCCTCTGTTCAGAAGCTCACACCTTAATGCAGGGAGGGAGCTCTCACCCATCACAATCCTCCCCCCCCCCTCCTCACCCACACACCATTCACTGGCTGGGACATGGGGAGGGGAGGATGTGATGGGCCAGGCAGTTCCCCGTCTCTGAAGGACAGCCCTCTGTTCAGAAGCTCACACCTTAATGCAGGGAGGGAGCTCTCACCCATCACAATCCTCCCCCCCCCCTCACCCACACACCATTCACTGGCTGGGACATGGGGAGGGGAGGATGTGATGGGCCAGGCAGTTCCCCGTCTCTGAAGGACAGCCCTCTGTTCAGAAGCTCACACCTTAATGCAGGGAGGGAGCTCTCACCCATCACAATCCTCCCCCCTCACCCACACACCATTCACTGGCTGGGACATGGGGGAGGGGAGGATGTGATGGGCCAGGCAGTTCCCCATCTCTGAAGGACAGCCCTCTGTTCAGAAGCTCACACCTTAATGCAGGGAGGGAGCTCTCACCCATCACATCCTCTCCCCCCCCCCTCACCCACACACCATTTACTGGCTGGGACATGGGGGAGGGGAGGATGTGATGGGCCAGGCAGTTCCCCGTCTCTGAAGGACAGCCCTCTGTTCAGAAGCTCACACCTTAATGCAGGGAGGGAGCTCTCACCCATCACATCCTCTCCCCCCTCCTCACCCACACACCATTCACTGGCTGGGACATGGGGGAGGGGAGGATGTGATGGGCCAGGCAGTTCCCCATCTCTGAAGGACAGCCCTCTGTTCAGAAGCTCACACCTTAATGCAGGGAGGGAGCTCTCACCCATCACCATCCTCCCCCCCCCTCTCACCCACACACCATTCACTGGCTGGGACATGGGGGAGGGGAGGATGTGATGGGCCAGGCAGTTCCCCATCTCTGAAGGACAGCCCTCTGTTCAGAAGCTCACACCTTAATGCAGGGAGGGAGCTCTCACCCATCACATCCTCTCCCCCCCTCTCACCCACACACCATTCACTGGCTGGGACATGGGGGAGGGGAGGATGTGATGGGCCAGGCAGTTCCCCCATCTCTGAAGGACAGCCCTCTGTTCAGAAGCTCACACCTTAATGCAGGGAGGGAGCTCTCACCCATCACATCCTCTCCCCCCTCCTCACCCACACACCATTCACTGGCTGGGACATGGGGGAGGGGAGGATGTGATGGGCCAGGCAGTTCCCCGTCTCTGAAGGACAGCCCTCTGTTCAGAAGCTCACACCTTAATGCAGGGAGGGAGCTCTCACCCATCACATCCTCCCCCCCCTCACCCTCACACCATTCACTGGCTGGGACATGGGTGCTGGGAGGATGTGATGGGCCAGGCAATTTCCCACCCCACCCCATCTCTGAAGGACAGCTGACAAAATTGGTGAGAAAACTGTGGACAGGTTGTCAGTCTCTGTTGTTTTTTGTTTTTTTACTAGACTAGCATAAAATAAAAAAGTACTTTCTTAAACTTTTTATTTCCTGTAATGTAACTTAACTTAAAATGTACTTCATTTAATGTTTTTATATTTTATGCTACTTTAGGGGAAAATAGTGCATTAATTATATAACTAACTAGTAACTAACTATATACTATAGAAAAACTAAGACAAAACCTTATATACTTACAGTGGTACAACTTGAGCTAGTGCTCTGGAGAGTATCTTTTGCTGGCCTGGTGAGGTGCTGATGATGCTGTCTCTCTGTGCTAAGTTCAGTAAAAGTTACTGCGCACCGCACATTGAAGAAGCAAAATGGCCCCTGGGGACACCACCAAGCATGCTCGGATTAGTGCGCACTAACTCTGGATGGAGGTAGTGATGGCTCTACATTCCCATTGGCTGTCTTCAAGGTGGAGAGAACCAATGGGAACCCAGAACCGTACCTCTAGCTAACTAACTCCTCATGAATTGATGCGTTTTAATTTTTAAGTAGCACTTTTTGTTAGTGCGCACTAACATTAGTTACAGTGCACTACTACTCAATTAGAGGGGCAGAGGTTGAGAGGAGACCCTCTGCAGGGGATAGTTTGATAGAAAAGATTGAGTGGCAAGGTTAGAGTCAGAGTGAAGTGATTGATGGAAGGGACCACAAACCAGCAAATTTTGTTTTAGTCAACCTCTGGGGTCATGTGAATGTTCAAGATCTAAAATGGGGGTCACATTGGCTAAACATTTGGGAAGCCCTGGTACAGCATGTCCACGAGCGAGCTGCTGATCACACTGCCCAGATTCTTAGTATCTGAAGCCCTAATCAAAAGCCAGGCTGATCGCAGCTCTGGGAACCTGCACTGCACTGCAAGGAGTCTGAGTGAAAGCAGGGCTGGTCAGGTCCCACTCTGAGGGAATCTGCACCATCACTACCCAGAGAGAGAGAAAAGCAGGGGCAGCAGCAATAGCAATCATATGAGCCAGCAAGAGTCTGGTGATGGGGGAGAAAGGGTGGTGGGGATGGGCTTGGGAGTGAGGCATAATGGTAGTAGGATGGAGAGAACGAGAGAGAGACTGTCTAAGAGGGCAGACTGATGAGGATGGGCTGGTGAAAAAGCAAGAAAGACTAGTGAGCCTCTCACCAACCCAAGACCACCATTCTTCCTCCCCAGCACCAGCTCATGTCTGTCAGCAAGGGCTCACTGATGTTGCTCTTCTATTTCTATAATAAATCTATTAACCTTTGTAACTATATTTCTTTATTCTCCTGTATTCTAATTTTAGGCTACATACTGTAAGAACATAAGAAAAAGCCATACTGGGTCAGACCAAGGGTCCATCAAGCCCAGCATCCTGCTTCCAACAGAGGCCAATCCAGGCCATAAGAACCTGGCAAGTACCCAAAAACTAAGTCTATTCCATGTAACCATTGCTAATGGCAGTGACTATTCTCTAGGTGAACTTAATAGCAGGTAATGGACTTCTCCTCCAAGAACTTATCCAATCCTTTTTTAAACACAGCTACACTAACTGCACTAACCACATCCTCTGGCAACAAATTCCAGAGTTTAATTGTGTGTCGAGTAAAAAAGAATTTTCTCCGATTAGTTTTAGTTCGTGCACAGTAACGGAACTTAATGCACATTCACATAGCTAGTGCACACTCATTCGTCGTACTGTGCACTAATTCTGAGATAGTGCGCACTACGTGGTTGTTAGTGCACAGTAACGCAGTTCATCGAAAATTATCAGGGAAAAAAAATGATCCATAGAAAAACAAAATTTACTATGAAGCCCTTGACCCAAAGCATGACACAAATGTTAAAATGGCCTGCGCCATTTTTAAAGATGGTGCCGGCCATCCATTACTCCTACCATGTGACAGGGGCCGGCCAATGGCATGGATACCCTGTCACATGCTGAGGGCAAAGGGCCATTGGTGCCATATTATTCTTATTCCTATATTTATTTATATGCATTTTCTCCACTAACTATTTGTTGTCCTTGATTGGTTCCCTGTCTTTTCCTTGCTAAGTTTTACTGTTCCTACTAATCCCATTAAGCCCCATCCTGTTCTATGTAATTTCCGCCTGCTGTTATGCTGTAAACCGATATGATGCTGCTATGAATATCGCTATAGAAAAGTTTCTAAATACATTTGATGTAACAAACATGACTGGCCTGCCAGTCCCCAGGTTCCGTGCCCCTATCCTTCAGACCACCCCTCAGCAGTTGAAACAGAGCTATTAGGGGTGCTAGCAGGCCATTCCCCCATTAGACCTCATTTTAACTTTGAGTGCAATGTAGACTCACTGTAAGCTGCAGTGAGCTCTAAATCTGAATCCATTGTCCCTTTCCTCCTTTCCCTGCTGTTCTCTCACCTACTACTACATTAACAACTACAACTACATGCCATAGTGTGTGAGACCAAGGGGCCATCAAGCCTAGCATCCTGTTTCCAACAGTGGCCGAACCTGGCAAGTACTACTATTATTAAACATTAATATTGTGCTACAAGATGTACAGAGCACTGTAGGGATGTGAATCGGTACCGGACTCATTTCCGGTATCTGGTTTGGGTAAAAACTGCGTGAAATCTTCGTTCCTGTGGCTTTTACTTGTTTAAATCGGATGTGTTGTGCTGACAAAAAAAAACCCACCTTGACAGTTTAAATTTAATTCTTTCTAATTCCCCACCCCCCCCAAAATTTATTTTTTTTTAAAGTACCTGGTGGTCCAGCGGGAGTCACGGGAGCGATCTCCTGCTCTTGGGCCGTCGGCTGCCAGTAAACAAAATGGCGCCGATGGCCCTTAGCATGTGACAGGGTATCCGTGCCATTGGCCAGCCCCTGTCACAATGGTAGGAGTATGATATTTTGTATCGTCAGAAAAACGATTCACATCCCTAGTACAGACACACACAAGCGACATCCCTGCTCCATGGAGCTTACAAGCTAGTGGATACACAGACATTTTCTCTCATCTCTCTGCTTCTCAATGCATTATGATGTATTTCTTTCCAAAATGTCTTCTTGATTTCAAGCCTTTTCATTAACTTCCTTGAATGCTTACAGGTTAGCACATTCCACATCATATACACTTACCTTTAATGCTTACAACTGGGCAGATTCCCTGTCAGATAGACTTTTTTGGTTATGCATTGTAAATTAGTTAATTATCATTGTGAAGCTTTAAAGGTTTTGAATTTGGTACATAGTTGAGCTTGCTTGCATTTCTCAGGCTTAGCAATAAACATTGTAATTGAGAAGTATGCCTGAACAGAAAACCAACATGGAGAAGGAAATCCCCAGAAGCCTCTGCGTGTCTTTGGCCTGCCTGGGCTGAATGGACTCTGGAGTGACTTTCTGAGCATGACTTACAGAATGTCCCTGGATATCTGTGGAGGCAGGCAAGCTGGCACCAGACAGGTGATGTCTATTCATAGAGTCACCACAGGGGAGCTTCAGGCACCATTCTCAGGAGTTTGTAATCCACCCAGTTACCGACGTGTTGATTGCCTTGACCAGTAAGAGTTTAACAGAACAAAGAGAGCCATGGGAAATGGGCTACACATCCTGGGAAGCCAATCAGGGTAGTTAGCAATGATTTAATCATGCAGTTGACATTACAACTTATGAAAATGATCCTTTGGGTAGTCATGCAAGTCTCGAACCTTCTATCCTTTTCCTGTATTTGAATGTTATCTATAAAACAAGGGTCACTTCCTGTATCCAAGGAGATGCTGGTCAGTTTGTAAGACTAAGGGCACTCAGTACCCAGCATCTCCTGAGAACACTTATATTGATTAATAAAAATATATTATACTTTTACTGAGTCTAAGTGTTCTTGTGTCCCTGGCCATAAGCATAGAGTAAGCTTTACATAATATAGATAGTAATACAAACTTACTACCAAACGATACAATATAGCTATAAATAGCAAAATTCAGATGCAAGATAAAGCCACATAGTGTCAGTCTGCTGTAGTTAAAACAGGCCTCCTATGTCACTTCACGTCTAGCAGGTTCATGGTGACTGCTGGCAGTCATGAAGTTATCTGAATATAGCATGGCAACATTTTTAAATTATAAGTTCCCTGTACAAACCTGGATCAGTCCAGACTCCTAGGCTTTGCCTCCTTTACAGCAGATGGAGACAGAAGTTTTTGACTGACCCTGCCCTATACTTTCAGGTGCTACCTACAGGTTATCAGTATTTCTCTGTCTCCAGCAGATGGTGGAGGTGCAAAATCCTACAGGCTGATAGTAAAAAAAAAAAAAAAGAGGAATAAATTTTAAAAGAATGAAACCTTTAGTTAGACGCAAGGCAGAAGAGATTCCTGAGCCTCCCAGGGGGTTTACAGGTCCATGTGGGATCTTCCCCCTGGTATTTGAGGATGCGTGGAGCTGGTGTCAGGGACCCTGCTGACAGCGTTTGGGGTGATACCGAGGAGCCCAGTTAACTCACCCTTAGGGGAACAGGACCCCAGTGCTTGGATGGAGCCAGGTTTGGAAAAAAGTAAGACTTATTTTTGCTAGCTGTCCGGGCCTGTTCTCTGTTCCCTCCAATGCTGTGTTGCTGTCATCTGTGGCTTTTTTGCTCACCAAAGCCTCACCGGTTCTTTGGTAGTTTGCCAGCCGTTGATGCTATGTGGTGCAGTCTGCTGCATGTGTGGAGACGCATGCGTGAATTTCCTGTGATGGTCTGTGCTCTGGTTGCCTCCCCGGGAGGGAGGGTGGTCTGAGGATGAGCCTGGTAGGTTCAGTCAGGCATGGCAGCCTTGCCCAGATATGTTCCAGCTCAGTGCAGGAACAGAAGCCATCTTGTCTGCCTTTCTCTCTGAGCCAGTTCAGAGCATGGAGTCAGATCCCCTGAGATATTGGGCAGAAAAAGCTTCAATGTGGCCTGATCTTACCATAGTAGCACAAAACTTTCTTTCCTGCCCATCAACCAGTGTGCAAAGTGAAAGAGTATTTTCATAGACAGGGAACATTGTGAGTCCACACCGTGCATGTTTGAGTCCAGACTTAGTAGAGGAATTGGTTTTCATCAAAATGATCCTTCCGCTGCTTGAGAATCTGAACGTTCCCTGTGACTGGGAGGAGGAGTGAGCCTCTTGTCTAGGATGGGGATGCAAGGTAGTTTGGGGATGCAGCACGATGGTTGCGTTCAGCATCATGTGTCTCGTACTGGCTTTTTTGCACAAGTCAGCCAGTCAGCCCTGCTCCTGCCTCCTGTCCAGGTGACACACCACGGTGTTGCCACTGCCTCTTGTGGCCCTCAGCAGAAGCCAGTGCAGGAGCCACAAGCAAGCCATGGGGTGAGAAAAGGCCTGTCCTGCTGCCACAGGCTGTCAGCCCTGCTCCTGCCTCCTGTCCAGGCCCCCAGATGCAAGGTCGAGGGCTGGAAGTGAGGCCTTGCTCTAGTCTGTGCACACAGGCTTCTCACTCCCACACTTTCTCTCTCACCCACAGACAGGACACGCACACAGGCTTCTCTTGCCCACCTCCGAGGCCGGACCTAGCCGGGTTCCTTCCTCTGCCTCCTTTCCACCAGCGTCCACCTCTGATGCCAGACCCAGCCGGGTTCCTTCCTCTACCTACCCCTCCATGGCCAGACCCAGCTGGGTTCCTTCCTCTGCCTCCACCAGCGTCCACCTCTGAGGCTGGACCCAGCCGAGTTCCTTCCTCTGCCTCCTCCAGCGTCCACCTCCGATGCCGGACCCAGCCGGGTTCCTTCCTCTACCTACCCCTCGAAGGCTGGACCCAGCCAGGTTCCTTCCTCTGCCTCCTTTTCCCCAGTGTCCACCTCCGAGGCCGGACCCAGCCGGGTTCCTTCCTCTGCCTCCTCCAGCGTCCACCTCCGAGGCCGGACCCAGCCAGGTTCTTTCCTCTGCCACCCCCAGCGTCCACCTCCTTTCCACCAGAGTCTCATAGTATTTTCCAAAACAAAATAATTGTGTGAATGAATTATGAAAGATTTTCAAGGCCAATGTGATAAAAGTGCAAAGACTTTCAGAAATAATGCAAAAGTAATATTAGAAGAAAAAGAAAAACTGAGCCTCCAGCAGTTGTGTATTTCTGAAGGTTGGGTTTTTTTTTTTAGATTCTGCTTTCTCTTATCCTACTTTAGTATCACACAAACATTACATTTGCTGCCTAAAATGACTGCCTTGGTCATGCTTTGCACTTGTTCCAATAGATTGAGTGCACTGCAGTGCTGCACACGGTGCACTGCACAATATTGCATTGGCCCGTTTGAAAGATGTGTGAATGGTCAGTAGCCATGGTTGAAGCCTTGACGTTGGCGCTACTGCTCACAAGTATACAACTTGTGCTAATTCAACCAGACAGAATTTTTATTTCTGAATGTGTATGACTGAGTGCCATACTAAATTAAAAAACACTGAAATTTTTTTGATTATATATAATACGATTACATACATATCTGTTCTCCATAAATTTAGTACCATACTACTTCATTCAGTAATAATAATAATGAAGAATAAGTTCTTTAAATAATATATAGTACAGTAATAAAATATAAATACAGAAAGACATCTATGAACGTAATCAAGCACAGGACAGTTGTCACATTAGAATAATTGAGTCCACTAATATTTCTCCAATGAAAAATATTTTGACTAAAAAATATAGCTAAAATAAATAGTATTTCCTGTCGTGTAGCCAGATGGACTCAGAAAAGTGGGTATAGTGTGCTCGTGCTAGCAGTTGGAGACGGATCTGACGTCAGCACGGGTACATATACCCCCACAGGAAGTGAAGCTCTTCAGTCATTTCCGTCTCCAAAGCAGTTTGGAGAGCCTGCACGCTCGCTGAGCGTGTTTCCAATCTACTTTCTACTTTCTATTTTCAGGACTACAAGCATTGTCTTGCCGTGATCCTTTTCTCAGAATCATTCCTGACGCTATCCATCTTCGTACGGTTCCATCCTTCTTGCCTAAGGTAGTCTCACAATTTCACCTCAACCAGACCATATCCTTGCCAACTACGGCAGGTCTGAAGAAATCAGAAGAAGGGCGTTTGCTATGCCATCTTGACATCGGCAGATTGCTGCCCAGATACCTGGAAATGACAGAAGCAGTACGAAAGACTGACCATCTGTTCGTCCTTCACAGCGGGAAGAAACAAGGAGAAGCGGCCTCTCGGCCCACCATCGCCCGCTGGATTAAAGAAGTCATCAGAGCGGCCTACGTAGAGGCTGGGAAGTCGCCGCCTCTACAAGTCAAGGCTCATTCTACCAGAGCCCAAGCAGCATCTTGGGCGGAATCAAGGATGCTGTCGCCTGCAGAAATATGTAAAGCGGCGACATGGTCCTCCCTCCATACCTTCTCCAGATTCTACCATCTGGATGTGCAGGCCAGGGAGGACACAGCATTTGCGAGGGCAGTCTTACACGGTCCTCAGGCAGCCTCCCGCCCAGTCTGGGAGTAAAGCTTTTGTACATCCCACTTGTTCTGAGGCCATCTGGCTACACGACAGGAAATGGTGAGATTACTTACCTGATAATCTCGTTTTCCTTAGTGTAGACAGATGGACTTGGCATCCTGTCCAGCTGCCTGTAGTCATTGGTTTCACCGATTCAAGGTAAGCCTTATCACTTCTTACATGAGTGCGTCCACTCTGCCAGGTGTCGACGCCTTCCGGTTGGGAATGCTGGCGGTCTCCAGCTACTATCAATCGGTCAGGGTAATCCTGTTCATTAATCGATCGGTCAGTTACACATATATCCATAAAGCTTTTGCAAGGAAGATTACTGAGTTGCTTCACTTCCTGTGGGGGTATATGTACCCGTGCTGACGTCAGATCCGTCTCCAACTGCTAGCACGAGCTCACTATACCCACTTGTTCTGAGTCCATCTGTCTACACTAAGGAAAATGAGATTATCAGGTAAGTAATCTCCACATTGTAATGCTTATAAAAATATAATATAACTTTTAAAAATGACAAAACATTAAAATAAAAAAAAACATGGGGTTTAACACCCCCCCCCTCAGGGCTAATTTGATGCTCATTGCAAGGATGTGGAGTGGAGGATGGCAACCTGGGAGGAGGATCCTGCTCTGGAGCAGAGGGCACTGGCATCTCCTCCTCACGAGGCATCTCGTGAGGAGGAGATACCTGTACCCTCAGCTCCTGAATGGCCTCCTCCATGGCTGACAGCCTCCTCTCCACATCCTTGCAATGAGCATCAAAATTAGCCCTGAGGCTGTTTATTCCCTGCAAGATCTCCTTCAGCATGCCAAACTGTGCATGTGCAGTGCATACACAGCTTGAAGGAGATCCTGCAGGGAGTAAAGCAACAGTGGTGCCGGTGCTGTGCCTGGCTGTAGCTGCCTCCATTCTTCCTCCGGCTGTGGCACTGGTGGCTCTGGCTGCCTCTTCTTGCCCTATAAAGAAATGTAAAAAAATGCAACATAAGATATAGAACAATACATCTATGTGAAATAAATAAGCAAATGTACGTGCACCATGAAGTTTATAATATTAAAATAAAATCGACCCCGTAGTTTACTAAATTGCAGGGTTTTAGAAAAATGAGTCTCTATTCTACAACATCAGTGATGGAGAGTGGAGGGATATCATTCTAGATAATTCGATAATATTATATAAATATATAACATAACATACAGCTATCCCACTCTCTATAACTGACTAATCACAAACAATAATTTTGTTTTTCAGCCTCAGACAGATACACTACTACTTACTTACTGGCCCTGTGGCCCATAATACAAGCCATTAAGCCTGTGAAAATGGGTTACATTAAAAAAAATATTTTTTTTTCAGTTCGTTTTTGGACACGGCACTCTTCTACACTTCTTCTTCCTCACTCACCCTCTTTCTCCTACTGCCTCCCTCCCCTCTCACTGACTGATACCCCCTTCCCTCACTCTAACCTCCCCCCATTCACATTTGCAGTACGTTGGTCAGGTCTCAATTATCTAATATGACCTGGCCCACTGGCTGGGCTGTTGGCTCCGTCCTCCTCTGCTGATGACAGCTGCTGCTGGGCTCAGGAAGCCCCGCCTCGTCCCTGCTTCTGTGCGGTTCTGTAGAATACAGTTCAGATTTCAGAGAACAACAGTTACAATTGAAAAAACAGGAATGGGATCAGACACAAGCATTCATTCACTGTTATAATAATAATTTATAATAAACAAACATTAAACACAAATTCCATTACAATGAATTGAATAATATTTGTGTAATATTCTGAAAACAACCTACCAGGCAAGGGACGGGACAGGGTTCTGCGGATCTCCCTGAGCCACTCACCCTCGTGAAGTCGTAGGTGACGACCAGAGAATTAGAGAGATAAAGGAAAAAGAATAACATTGATTAATTTAATTACAAACAACATGTCCAAGTTTTACCTTGAACTACTAATTTATTTTTTTATGCAACATAGAAATGTCAGTAATAAACCATTACTTAGATAATATTTCAATGTGGCATTCAAAATCCCAAATACCACCATTTATTTATTTATAACTTTTATATACCGACATTCAAATGAATATCACATCTGTTCACATACAACTGGGAAACCAAAAAACCAGTACTGAGAAAGGAAGGATAAAGTTACAATTAACAGGGGGTCATAAGGAACGGGGAGAGAATGCGGAACGGTCTAAGGGACCAAGTGAGAGTAATAGCAGGAAGGATACAGCAAACGTACAACTTTGTTGAGATAGCAACTATATTACATAATATATTTACAAAACTGTATGACAGTCAAAAGCCCTAGTGGTTGCAGCAAATTGCTATGACAATGTATAATGTTTGGGTTTACCAGAGAAAGCTATAGGAATGTTAGGGGGATAAAGGTTCAATGGATAGAGTAATGGAAACTGGTAGGGGTGCAGAATGCTTGGTTGAATAACCAGGTTTTTAACTTTTTTTTAAAGGTGTTTGGGCAGTGTTCCAGGCGAAGGTCTGCTGGCATCGAGTTCCATAGTGTAGGACCTGCGATGGAGAGGGCACGTTCTCGGGTGGAAGTGAGCTGGGCAGATTTGTGTGAGGGGGCAGTTAGAGTCCCCTAGGTAGGCTGATCTGGTAGGCCTGTTGGGGATATGAAACTGGAGAGAGTCATTAAGCCAGTGAATCTCATTATTGTGTAGGGTTTTGTGGATGATGGATAGGCTTTTATGAAGGATTCTTGCTGGGATAGGAAGCCAGTGAAGGTCTCTGAGGATAGGTGTGATATGGTCTGATCTGCGGGAGTTGGTAAGAATTCTAGCTGCCGCATTTTGCAGCATCTGCAAAGGGCTGGTGGTGGACGCAGGCAATCCTAGAAGTAGGGTATTGCAGTAGTCGATTTTTGAAAATAAAGGAGTTTGGAGGACAGTACGGAAGTCGTTATGGTGTAAAAGGGGTCTTAATTTTTTCAGGATGTGTAATTTGTAAAAGCAGTCTCTTGTAATGTTGGTTATGTGATTTTGGAGATTGAGGTGGTCATCCAAGGTGACGCCCAGGTCTCTGACATGTTGTGAGAAGGGGTGAGTTGGGAGCGGGGGAGTGTGAGGGTGGCGGGCAGGAGAAATGTAGAGTAGTTCAGTTTTTGATGAATTAAGGGCGAGGTTAAGGTTGGTGAGAAGGCTATTGATTGAGGATAGGCATTTATCCCATAATTTAAGGGCGTTTGTTACAGAATCGGTGATAGGAAGAAGTATCTGGACATCATCTGCATTTACATAGTGTGTGAGTCCAAGATCTGCAAGCAATTGGTGTAGGGGAGAGGGAAGAGCCTTGGGGAACACCATGAGATAACTTGACCGGGTTAGATTCATGATTGACTATTTTGACTTTGTAGAAGTGGTTGTCTAAGAAGGACGACAACCAGTTCAGGGCTGAGTCTGCAATACCGATATCTGAGAGGCAACTGATAAGGAGATTATGGTTGACGGTATCAAAGGCAATTTCAAAACAATTTCAAACCAATTAATATTAATAATAATACCACAGATAACTTTCTTTCTTTCATAGTCTAGTAGTTACTGCAGTGTAAGGGTGGTACACTACTACTATTTCAGTTCATCTAAAATATATGTATTTTAAATTAGTAGTACTGTACTTTACTTACTACTTATAATTTATATAACTCACTCTATGCTATTACTATAAATACATACTCTATTCAATTTTCAAATACAAATGAAAATATACATAATAATTGACCAACATTATTATCTCTCACCTTTCTTCTTGAGATCTTGGATCTCACGAGGGTAAGAGGCTCGATCGCTAAATTCCTCCTGGAGGGACACCCAGGCTGCAGACCCTTTGTAGATTAGGTCTACAGCCTGGGGGGGTATAGAGATTGTCCTGATCCTGGCAGATTAGCCGGGCTAGGAGGTCCACAATATCCTGACTAAAGCGGGGATTCCTGGACCTATCAGCTGCCATCTTGGAAGAGGACAGTTGGGTGGAATCTGACTTCCTATCATGATCCATCTACAATGTGAAAAAAAAAAGAATATGAAAAAAAAGTATGTTCAGAAGCTCAGAATGCAAAGGGATGAAGTAACCCACCCTTCACATCCCTCCCCCCCTCCCCTCACATTTATTGCTGGTATATGGGAGCGGTGAAGGGCCAGGCAGTCCCTGTTTCTGAAGGACAGCTCTCTTCAGAAAATCAGACCTGAATGCAGGGGCTGTCCCCCCCCTTCACATCCCCCCCCCCCACCACACCATTCACTGCTGGTATATGGGAGGGGGGCAGTCCCTGTCTCTGAAGGACAGCTCTCTTCAGAAAATCAGACCTGAATGCAGGGGCTGTCCCCCCCCTTCACATCCCCCCCCCCCCACCACACCATTCACTGCTGGTATATGGGAGGGGGGCAGTCCCTGTCTCTGAAGGACAGCTCTCTTCAGAAAATCAGACCTGAATGCAGGGGCTGTCCCCCCCTTCACATCCCTCCCCCCCCCACACCATTCACTGCTGGTATATGGGAGGGTGGGCAGTCCCTGTCTCTGAAGGACAGCTCTCTTCAGAAAATCAGTCCTGAAAGCAGGGACTCTCTCCCCCTCCATATCTCTCCCCCCCCCCCCCACCACCATTTACTGCTGGTGTATGGGAGAGGGGAGGGGTGGTGAAAGGGCAGGCAGTCCCTGTCTCTGAAGGACAGCTCTCTTTAGAAAATCAGACCTCACTGCAGGGCCTGTCTCCCCCTTCACATCCCTCCCACACCATTCACTGCTGGTATATGGGAGGGGGCAGTCCCTGTCTCTGAAGGCAGGTCTCTTCAGAAAATCAGACCTGAATGCAGGGGCTGTCTCCCCCTTCACATCCCTCCCCCCCCACACCATTCACTGCTGGTATATGGGAGGGGGGCAGTCCCTGTCTCTGAAGGCAGGTCTCTTCAGAAAATCAGACCTGAATGCAGGGGCTGTCTTCCCCTCCACATCCCACCCATACCCACACCATTCACTGCTGATATATGGGAGGGGGGCAGTCCCTGTCTCTGAAGGACAGCTCTCTTCAGAAAGTCAGACCTGAATGCAGGGGCTGTCTCCCCCTCCACATCCCACCCATACCCACCCCATTCACTGCTGATATATGGGAGGGGGCAGTCCCTGTCTCTGAAGGACAGCTCTCTTCAGAAAATCAGACCTGAATGCAGGGGCTGTGTCCCCCCCTTCACATCCCACCCATACCCACACCATTCACTGCTGGTATCTGGGAGGGGGGGGCAGTCCCTGTCTCTGAAGGACAGCTCTCTTCAGAAAATCAGACCTGAATGCAGGGGCTGTCTCCCCCTTCACATCCCCCCCTCCCACACCATTCACTGCTGGTATATGGGAGGGGGGCAGTCCCTGTCTCTGAAGGACAGCTCTCTTCAGAAAGTCAGACCTGAAAGCAGGGGCTGTCTCCCCCTCCACATCCCACCCATACCCACCCCATTCACTGCTGATATATGGGAGGGGGGCAGTCCCTGTCTCTGAAGGCAGGTCTCTTCAGAAAATCAGACCTGAATGCAGGGGCTGTGTCCCCCCCTTCACATCCCACCCATACCCACACCATTCACTGCTGGTATCTGGGAGGGGGGGGCAGTCCCTGTCTCTGAAGGACAGCTCTCTTCAGAAAGTCAGACCTGAATGCAGGGGCTGTCTCCCCCTTCACATCCCTCCCCCCCACACCATTCACTGCTGGTATATGGGAGGGGGGCAGTCCCTGTCTCTGAAGGCAGGTCTGTTCAGAAAATCAGACCTGAATGCAGGGGCTGTCTCCCCCTTCACATCCCCCCCTCCCACACCATTCACTGCTGGTATATGGGAGGGGGGCAGTCCCTGTCTCTGAAGGCAGGTCTCTTCAGAAAATCAGACCTGAATGCAGGGGCTGTGTCCCCCCCTTCACATCCCTCCCCCCCACACCATTCACTGCTGGTATATGGGAGGGGGGCAGTCCCTGTCTCTGAAGGCAGGTCTCTTCAGAAAATCAGACCTGAATGCAGGAGCTGTCCCCCCCCTTCACATCCCTCCCCCCCACACCATTCACTGCTGGTATATGGGAGGGGGGCAGTCCCTGTCTCTGAAGGACAGCTCTCTTCAGAAAATCAGACCTGAAAGCAGGGGCTGTCTCCCCCTCCACATCCCACCCATACCCACACCATTCACTGCTGGTATATGGGAGGGGGGCAGTCCCTGTCTCTGAAGGACAGCTCTCTTCAGAAAATCAGACCTGAAAGCAGGGGCTGTCTCCCCCTCCACATCCCACCCATACCCACACCATTCACTGCTGGTATATGGGAGGGGGGGCAGTCCCTGTCTCTGAAGGCAGGTCTCTTCAGAAAATCAGACCTGAATGCAGGGGCTGTCTCCCCCTTCACATCCCTCCCTCCCACACCATTCACTGCTGGTATATGGGAGGGGGGCAGTCCCTGTCTCTGAAGGACAGCTCTCTTCAGAAAATCAGACCTGAATGCAGGGGCTGTCTCCCCCTTCACATCCCTCCCTCCCACACCATTCACTGCTGGTATATGGGAGGGGGGCAGTCCCTGTCTCTGAAGGCAGGTCTCTTCAGAAAGTCAGACCTGAATGCAGGGGCTGTCTCCCCCTTCACATCCCTCCCTCCCACACCATTCACTGCTGGTATATGGGAGAGGGGGGGAGTGGTGAAAGGCCAGGCAGTCCCTGTCTCTGAAGTCAGCTCTCTTTAAAAAAAATCAGACCTCACTGCAGGGCCTGTCTCCCCCTTCACATCCCTCCCACAGCATTCACTGCTGGTATATGGGAGAGGGGGGGTGGTGAAAGGCCAGGCAATCCCTGTCTCTGAAGTCAGCTCTCTTTAAAAAATCAGACCTCACTGCAGGGCCTGTCTCCCCCTTCACATCCCTCCCCCCCCCCCCCACACCCACACCATTCACTGCTGGTATATGGGAGAGGGGAGGGGTGGTGAAAGGGCAAGCAGTCCCTGTCTCTGAAGGACAGCTCTCTTCAGAAAATCAGTCCTGAATGCAGGGGCTGTCCCCCCTTCACATCCCTCCCCCCCCCCACACCATTCAATGCTGGTATATGGGAGGGGGCAGTCCCTGTCTCTGAAGGACAGCTCTCTGCAGAAAATCAGTCCTGAATGCAGGGGCTGTCTCCCCCTTCACATCCCTCCCCCCCCCCCACACCATTCACTGCTGGTATATGGGAGAGGGGAGGGGTGGTGAAAGGGCAAGCAGTCCCTGTCTCTGAAGGACAACTCTCTTCAGAAAGTCAGACCTGAATGCAGGGCTGTCTCCCCCTCCACATCTCTCCCCCACCCCACACCATTCACTGCTGGTATATGGGAGGGGGGCAGTCCCTGTCTCTGAAGGACAGCTCTCTGCAGAAAATCAGTCCTGAATGCAGGGGCTGTCTCCCCCTTCACATCTCTTCCCCCCCCCCCCCCACACCATTCACTGCTGGTATATGGGAGAGGGGAGGGGTGGTGAAAGGCCAGGCAGTCCCTGTCTCTGAAGGCAGGTCTCTTCAGAAAGTCAGACCTGAACGCAGGGGCTGTCTCCCCGTTCACATCTCTCCCCCCCCCCCCCCCCCCCCCACACACACACACACTCACACACACCATTCACTGCTGGTATATGGGAGGGGTGACAGTCCCTGTCTCTGAAGGCAGGTCTCTTCAGAACGTCAGACCTGAATGCAGGGGCTGTCTCCCCCTCCACATCCCACCCACACCATTCCCTGCTGGTATATGGGAGGGGTGACAGTCCCTGTCTCTGAAGGCAGCTCTCTTCAGAAAGTCAGACCTGAATGCAGGGGCTGTCTCCCCGTTCACATCTCTCTCCCCCCCCCCCCCCACACATACACACACCATTCACTGCTGGTATATGGGAGGGGGGGAGTCCCTGTCTCTGAAGGACAGCTCTCTTTGGAAAATCAGACCTGAATGCAGGGGCTGTCTCCCCGTTCACATCCCTTCCCCCCCCCCCCACACTATTCACTGCTGGTATATGGGAGGGGGGACAGTCCCTGTCTCTGAAGGACAGCTCTTTTCAGAAAGTCAGACCTGAATGCAGGGGCTGTCCCCCCCTTCACCCCCCTCCCACACCATTTACTGCTGGTATATGGGAGAGGGGGTGAAGGGCCATGCAGTCCCTATCTTTGAAGGACAGCTCTCTTCAGAAAATCAGACCTGAATACAGGGGCTGTCTCCCCGTTCACATCCCTCCCCCCCCCCCCCCTCACACCATTCACTGGCTGGTATGAGGGGGAGGTGAAGGACCAGGCAGTCCCTGAAGGACAGCTGTCTGTTCAGATGGGCCTTGCAGATAAAATTTGTGAGAACTTTGCTCAAGTTTGCAGTTCCTGTGTTAAACTTCTTTTTTTTCACTAGAGTAGCATAAAATATACTGAAGTACTTTGTGTATTAAACTAAAGAAACTTTACATAAAATTAAATTAAGTACTTATTTTCATTTAATATGCTGCTTTAATGAAACAAAACATTTAATAAAAAACTTGCGACATGAGCTTCAAAACATTAAAATACTATAGAAAAACTAAACAAAGTTTCTAATATTAGTACTTATTTATTATAATTACAGTGGTTAAATTTAAAGAGCATGCAATGTTAATTTGGTAATGCTTGTTTGCACTGCACGTCTGAGTCTTGTCCGTGCATGGCTGTGTGCTATCTGATAGCAAAATGGCCACGGTGAACAGCACCAAGCATGTGCGGCTTAGTGCGCACTAAATCGTGGATAGTGCACTACCCGCGATTTAGTGCGTACTGAAATAAATCTGTTAAATATATGGTTTTACTTTCCCATTGGCTGTCTCCACAGTGGAGAGACAGCCAATGGGGACGCAGAACAATACCTCTAGCTAACAAAACATTTCCTCAAATGTTACTTTTAAACCGTTAACTATCATTTTTTATAGTGTGCACTAACTGACAGATAGTGTGCACTAACTCGTGTTAGTGCGCACTATTCGGAAAAATGATTTTTTTACAAAAAAAAAATGCTGATCCGCGGGAACATATCATCTTCCGGCTGCCAGACGAACCCGGTCATGAAAAAGATCAGGTACCCGATTAACATCCCTATAAAATATACATTTTAAAAGTGTGGTGTGTAACCTTTAACCTGACAATACCATGACAGGAGAAGGTTACCTTTGTGCATTGTTGAAATAGCTTCATAATTACTCTGTTTTAATAGGTGAAGTCTGCCTTTATTGAGCTCCGCTTGCAGTGAAACTCTGACCAACATAGGATCAGTCTGTTTGTGAATGCATACCCAGGCATGAGAAATAATGAGCCTACGCATTGGCACTTTAACTATTTCTTAGGCGGAACTGAATGCAGTATAATTATTTGTATCTGTATGTCTGCAGGATTTTACCGGATATGTGGTTTTTGGCACTCGTCATAGCTGAGACGTCTTTGTGGATTTGCACCCTATTCTCCATTGGGTATGGGTTGTCCGGTCACTGAGTTTCCTATGCATATATTTTTATATGTACTTGATATTAGAGAAAAAACTCTTAATTATGTTATATGTTTATGATGAATCAGAATGGATCTGAATAGGGATGAATTATAAGTGAATTCAAAAATTACTGGGGAGTGGCATCCTCGCTGATATATTAAATGTTTAGGATATCTAGTTAGCTTTGCTCTGATTCTAATGTAATGAGAAGAAAAGTTATTTTAATAGTCTTAAAGGTTTTAGCCAGAAAGGAAAAATATTCTTTCAAATTTAGAGCTATTAGATTTTCCCATAAATATAATCATTACCTGAAAATTAGTTTTGAAACATAGGAGACACTACTGTAAAACGGCGAAAATGTAAAATATCAGTGAGACTGCCTCCTAGAATCAGGTGGCTTGGGCTGACTGAATGGAGAGCAGTGGAGGTCAGAATTTCCCTCATTCAGATCCATTCTAAGGTGAAATTTACAAATGGAGGCGGTGGTAAATTTCCATGTCTGACCTCTTGAATATATGTCAATATTTCACACTGGGATTCCTGGTAATAACTGGTTTGATGGGAATTCCGAATAAGTATGAAACAAGCATTTCAAATGTTTCATGTGCAACCTATAACCGGACAATACCCTGACAGGAGAAGGGTAGTGTGTGCTTTTGTATGGTGTGAAACAGCTTTATAATCGTTCTCTTTTAATAGTTGATGTCTGATTTATAGAGCTCCGCTTGGGGTCATGGCATTTGTGAATGCATATGCTGGCATGAGAAATAATGAGCCTACGCATTGGTATTTCCACTATTTCTTAGGTGGAACTGAATGCAGTATAATTTCTTTGTATCCGTATGTCTGCAGTCTTGTACCGGATATGTGGTTCTTGCTGCTCGTCAGAGCTGAAACATCTGGGTCACTGATACGTCCTTTAGGCTTCGTACCCTATTCTCCATTCGTACGGGTTGTCCAGTTGCTGGGTTTCCTATGCACACATTTTTATATTTATTTCAGATAATACAGAAAAATCTAATTATAATGAACCAGAATGGATCTGAATAGGGTTGAATTAAAAGTGAATTCAAAATTCTCTGAGTGGCATCCTCGCTGATATTTTAAATGTCTAGGATATCTAGTAAGCTTTGTTCCAAGTCTAATATAATTAAAAGAAAACTTATTTTAATAGTATTAAAGAAAAATGTCCCTTCAATGTTAGAGCCATTAAATTTTCACATAAATATTTTAATCACCTGAAAATTAGTTGAGAAATGTAGGAGACTCGCACGTAAAAAGGAGAAAATGTAAAACATCAGCGAGCCTGCCTCCCTCAGTCAGGTGGCTTGGGCTGACTGAATGGGGAGCAGTGGAGGTCAGATTTTCCCTCATTCAGATCCATTCTAAGGAGAAATTTACGAATGGAGGCGGTGGTAAATTTCCATGTCTGACCTCTTGAATATATGCCAATGAATTTGATTACTAGTATTTCACACTGAGATTACTGGTAATAACTGGTTTGATGGGATTTCCTAATCATTATAAAATATGCATTTCAAATGTGTCGTGTACAACCTGTAACCTGACAATACCATGACAGGAGAAGGGCAGCGTGTGTTTGTACAGTGCAGAAAGTGCTTTATAATTGCTGTGTTTTAATTGGTGATGTCTTTCCTTTATAGAGCTCCGCTTGCAGCAGGACTCTGATCAACATGGGGTATTGGGGCTTGTGAATGAATACCCTGGCAAAAGAAATAATGAGCCTACGCATTGGTACTTCCACTATTTCTTAGGTGGAACTGAATGCAGTATAATTTTTTTGTATCCGTATGTCTGCAGGCTTTTGCCGGATATGTGGTTCTTGCTACTCGTCAGAGCTGAAACATCTTGGTCATTGAGGCTTCGTACCCTATTCTCCATTCGTACGGCTTGTCCGGTTGCTGGGTTTCCTATGCACACATTTTCATATTTATTTAAGATAATAGAGAAAAATCTCTTTATTATGCTAGATGGTTATAATGAACCAGAATGGATCTGAATAGTGTTGAATTACAAATAAATTCAAAATTCTCTGAGTGGCATCCTTGCTGATATTTTAAATGTCTAGGATAGCTTAGCTCCAAGTCTAATATAATAAAAAGAAAACTAATTTTAATAGTATTAAAGAAAAATGTCCCTTCAATATTAGAGCCATTAAATTTTCACAAATATTTTAATCACCTGAAAATTACTTGTGAAACGTAGGAGACTCACATGTAAAAAGGAGAAAATGTAAAACATCAGAGCGCCTGTCTCCCTCAGTCAGGTGGCTTGGGCTGACTGAATGGGGAGCAGTGGAGGTCAGAATTTCCCTCATTCAGATCCATTCTAAGGTCAAATTTACAAGTGGAGGCAGTGGTAAATTTCCATGTCTGATCTCTTGAATATATGCCAATATTTCCAACTGGGATTCCTGGTAATAACTGGTTTGATGGGAATTCCGAATGAGTATAAAATATGCATTTCAAATGTGTCGTGTACAACCTGTAACCTGACAATACCCTGACAGGAGAAGGGCAGCGTGTGTTTGTATAGTGCAGAAACTGCTTTATAATTGCTCTGTTTTAATCGGTGATGTCTGCCTTTTGCTGGAGATGTGTTTCTTGCTACTCGTCAGAGCTGAAACATCTGTGTCAATGAGACATCTTTGGGGCTTCGTACCCTATTCTCCATTCGTACGGGTTGTCCGGTTGCTGGGTGTCCTATGCACACATTTTAATATTTATTTAAGATGATAGAGAAAAATCTCATTATAAAGAACCAGAATAGATCTGAATAGGGTTGAATTACAAGTGAATTCAAAATGCACTGAGGAGTGGCATCCTCGCTGATATTTTAAATGTGTATGATATCTAGTTAGCTTTGCTCCAAGTCTAATATAATAAAAACAAAATTTATTTTAATAGTATTAAAGGTTTTAGCCAGGAAATAAAAATGTCCCTTCAATTTTAGAGCCATTAAATTTTCACATAAATATTTTAATCACCTGAAAATTAGTTGAGAAATGTAGGAGACTCGCACGTAAAAAGGAGAAAATGTAAAACATCAGCGAGCCTGCCTCCCTCAGTCAGGTGGCTTGGGCTGACTGAATGGGGAGCAGTGGAGGTCAGAATTTCCCTCATTCAGATCCATTCTAAGGTCAAATTTACAAATGGAGGCGGTGGTAAATTTCCATGTCTGACCTCTTGAATATATGCCAATATTTCACACTGGGATTCCTGGTAATTAATTTTGGAAATCCTAATCATTATAAAATAAGCATTTCAAATGTGTCGTGTACAACCTGTAACCTGACAATACCCTGACAGGAGAAGGGCAGCGTGTGTTTGTACAGTGCAGAAAGTGCTTTATAATTGCTCTGTTTTAATCGGTGATGTCTCCCTTTATAGAGCTCCGCTTGCAGCAGGACTGTGATCAACATGGGGTATCGGTGCTTCTGAATGCATACCCTGGCATAAGAAATAATGAGCCTACGCATTGGTACTTCCACTATTTCTTAGGTGGATCTGAATGCAGTATAATTTCTTTGTATCCGTATATCTGCAGGCTTTTACCGGATATGTGGTTCTTGCTACTCGTCAGAGCTGAAACATCTGTGTCAATGAGACATCTTTGGGGCTTCGTACCCTATTCTCCATTCGTACGGGTTGTCCGGTTGCTGGGTTTCCTATGCACACATTTATATATTTATTTAAGATAATAGAGAAAAATCTCTTTATTATGCTAGTTGGTTATTATGAACCAGAATGGATCTGAATACTGTTGAATTACAAGTGAATTCAAAATTCACTGAGGAGAGGCATCCTCGCTGATATTTTAAATGTCTAGGATAGCTTTGCTCAAAGTCTAATGTACTAAAAAGAAACTAATTTTCATAGTATTAAAGGTTTTAGCCAGGAAAGAAAAATGTTCCTTCAATTTTAGAGCCATTAAATTTTCACATAAATATTTTAATCACCTGAAAAATAGTTGTGAAACGTAGGAGACTCGCACGTAAAAAGGAGAAAATGTAAAACATCAGCGAGCCTGCCTCCCTCAATCAGGTGGCTTGGGCTGACTGAATGGGGAGCAGTGGAGGTCAGAATTTCCCTCATTCAGATCCATTCTAAGGTCAAATTTACAAATGGAGGTGGTGGTAAATTTCCATGTCTGACCTCTTGAATATATGCCAATATTTCACACTGGGATTCCTGATAATTAATTTTGGAATTCTGAATGAATATAAAATATGCATTTCAAATGTGTCGTGTACAACCTGTAACCTGACAATACCCTGACAGGAGAAGGGCAGCGTGTGTTTGTATAGTGCAGAAAGTGCTTTATAATTGCTGTGTTTTAATCGGTGATGTCTCCCTTTATAGAGCTCTGCTTGCAGCGGGACTGTGATCAACATGGGGTGTCGGTGCTTGTGAATGCATAACCTGGCAAAAGAAATAATGAGCCTACGCATTGGTACTTCCAGTATTTCTTAGGCGGAACTGAATGCAGTATAATTTCTTTGTATCCGTATGTCTGCAGGGTTTTGCTGGAGATGTGTTTGTTGCTACTTGTCAGAGCTGAAACATCTGTGTCAATGAGACATCTTTGGTGCTTCGTACCCTATTCTCCATTCGTACGGGTTGTCCGGTTGCTGGGTTTCCTATGCACACATTTTTATATTTATTTAAGATAATAGAGAAAAATCTCTTTATTATGCTAGATGGTTATAATGAACCAGAATGGATCTGAATAGTGTTGAATTACAAGTGAATTCAAATTCACTGAGGAGTGGCATCCTCGCTGATATTTTAAATGTCTAGGATATCTAGTTAGCTTTGTTCCAAGTCTAATGTACTAAAAAGAAAACTAATTTAAATAGTATTAAAGGTTTTAGGCAGGAAAGAAAAATGTCCCTTCAATTTTAGAGCCATTAAATTTTCACATAAATATTTTAATCACCTGAAAATTAGTTGTGAAACGTAGGAGACTCGCATGTAAAAAGGAGAAAATGTAAAACATCAGCGAGCCTGCCTCCCTCAGTCAGGTGGCTTGGGCTGACTGAATGGGGAGCAGTGGAGGTCAGAATTTCCCTCATTCAGATCCATTCTAAGGTGAAATTTACAAATGGAGGCGGTGGTAAATTTCCATGTCTGACCTCTTGAATATATGTCAATGAATTTGATTACTAGTTTTTCACCCTGAGATTACTGGTAATAACTGGTTTGATGGGAATTCCTAATCATTATAAAATATGCATTTCAAATGTGTCGTGTACAACCTGTAACCTGACAATACCATGACAGGAGAAGGGCAGCGTGTGTTTGTACAGTGCAGAAAGTGCTTTATAATCGCTCTGTTTTAATCTGTGATGTCTTTCCTTTATAGAGCTCCGCTTGCAGCAGGACTCTGATCAACATGGGGTATTGGGGCTTGTGAATGAATACCCTGGCAAAAGAAATAATGAGCCTACGCATTGGTACGTCCACTATTTCTTAGGTGGAACTGAATGCAGTATAATTTCTTTGTATCCGTATATCTGCAGGCTTTTACCGGATATGTGGTTGTTGCTGCTCATCAGAGCTGAAACATCTGGTTCACTGAGACGTCTTTGGGGCTTCGTACCCTATTCTCCATTCGTACGGGTTGTCCGGTTGCTGGGTGTCCTATGCACACATTTTTATATTTATTTAAGATAAGAGAGAAAAATCTCTTTATTATGCTAGATGGTTATAATGAACCAGAATGGATCTGAATAGTGTTGAATTACAAGTGAATTCAAAATTCACTGACGAGTGGCATCCTCGCTGATATTTTAAATGTCTATGATATCTAGTTAGCTTTGCTCCAAGTCTAATATAATAAAAAGAAAACTTATTTTAATAGTATTAAAGGTTTTAGCCAGGAAATAAAAATGTCCCTTCATTTTTAGAGCCATTAGATTTTCACACAAATATTTTAATCACCTGAAAATTAGTTGAGAAACGTAGGAGACTCGCACGTAAAAAGGAGAAAATGTAAAAAATCAGCGAGCCTGCCTCCCTCAGTCAGGTGGCTTGGGCTGACTGAATGGGGAGCAGTGGAGGTCAGAATTTCCCTCATTCAGATCCATTCTAAGGTCAAATTTACAAATGGAGGCGGTGGTAAATTTCCATGTCTGACCTCTTGAATATATGCCAATATTTCACACTGGGATTCCTGGTAATTAATTTTGGAATTCTGAATGAATATAAAATATGCATTTCAAATGTGTCGTGTACAACCTGTAACCTGACAATACCATGACAGGAGAAGGGCAGCGTGTGTTTGTATAGTGCAGAAACTGCTTTATAATTGCTGTTTTAATCGGTGATGTCTCCCTTTATAGAGCTCCGCTTGCAGCTGGACTCTGATCAACATGGGGTATCGGTGCTTGTGAATGCATACCCTGGCATAAGAAATAATGAGCCTACGCATTGGTATTTCCAGTATTTCCTAGGCGGAAGTGAATGCAGTATAATTTCTTTGTATCCGTATATCTGCAGGCTTTTACCGGATATGTGGTTCTTGCTGCTCATCAGAGCTGAAACATCTGGTTCACTGAGACGTCTTTGGGGCTTCGTACCCTATTCTCCATTCATACGGGTTGTCCGGTTGCTGGGTTTCCTATGCACAAGTTTTAATATTTATTTAGGATGATAGAGAAAATTGTCATTATAATGAACCAGAATGGATCTGAATAGGGTTGAATTACAAGTGAATTCAAAATGCACTGAGGAGTGGCATCCTCGCTGATATTTTAAATGTCTATGATATCTAGTTAGCTTTGCTGCAAGTCTAATATAATAAAAGAAAATTATTTTAATAGTATTAAAGGTTTTAGCCAGGAAATAAAAATGTCCCTTCAATTTTAGAGCCATTAAATTTTCACATAAATATTTTAATCACCTGAAAAATAGTTGTGAAATGTAGGAGACTCGCACGTAAAAATGAGAAAATGTAAAACATCAGCGAGCCTGCCTCCCTCAGTCAGGTGGCTTGGGCTGACTGAATGGGGAGCAGAGGAGGTCAGAATTTCCCTCATTCAGATCCATTCTAAGGTCAAATTTACAAATGGAGGCGGTGGTAAATTTCCATGTCTGACCTCTTGAATATATGCCAATATTTCACACTGGGATTCCTGGTAATTAATTTTGGAATTCCTAATCATTATAAAATAAGCATTTCAAATGTGTCGTGTACAACCTGTAACCTGACAATACCCTGACAGGAGAAGGGCAGCGTGTGTTTGTTTAATGCAGAAACTGCTTTATAATTGCTCTGTTTTAATCGGTGATGTCTCCCTTTATAGAGCTCCGCTTGCAGCAGGACTCTGATCAACATGGGGTGTCGGTGCTTGTGAATGAATACCCTGGCATAAGAAATAATGAGCCTACGCATTGGTACTTCCACTATTTCTTAGGCGGAAGTGAATGCAGTATAATTTCTTTGTATCCGTATGTCTGCAGGGTTTTACCGGATATGTGGTTCTTGCTGCTCATCAGAGCTGAAACATCTGGTTCACTGAGACGTCTTTGAGGCTTCGTACCCTATTCTCCATTCGTACGGGTTGTCCGGTTGCTGGGTTTCCTATGCACACATTTTTATATTTATTTAAGATAATAGAGAAAAATCTCATTATAATGAACCAGAATGGATCTGAATAGGGTTGAATTAGAAGTGAATTCAAAATGCACTGAGTGGCATCCTCGCTGATATTTTAAATGTCTCTGATATCTAGTTAGCTTTGCTCTAAGTCTAATATAATAAAAAGAAAACTTATTTTAATAGTATTAAAGGTTTTAGCCAGGAAATAAAAATGTCCCTTCAATTTTAGAGCCATTAAATTTTCACATAAATATTTTAATCACCTGAAAATTAGTTGAGAAATGTAGGAGACTCGCACGTAAAAAGGAGAAAATGTAAAACATCAGCGAGCCTGCCTCCCTCAGTCAGGTGGCTTGGGCTGACTGAATGGGGAGCAGTGGAGGTCAGAATTTCCCTCATTCAGATCCATTCTAAGGTGAAATTTACAAATGGAGGCGGTGGTAAATTTCCATGTCTGACCTCTTGAATATATGTCAATGAATTTGATTACTAGTTTTTCACACTGAGATTACTGGTAATAACTGGTTTGATGGGAATTCCTAATCATTATAAAATATGCATTTTCAAATGTGTCGTGTACAACCTGTAACCTGACAATACCATGACAGGAGAAGGGCAAGCGTGTGTTTGTACAGTGCAGAAAGTGCTTTATAATCGCTCTGTTTTAATCTGTGATGTCTTTCCTTTATAGAGCTCCGCTTGCAGCAGGACTCTGATCAACATGGGGTATTGGGGCTTGTGAATGAATACCCTGGCAAAAGAAATAATGAGCCTACGCATTGGTACGTCCACTATTTCTTAGGTGGAACTGAATGCAGTATAATTTCTTTGTATCCGTATATCTGCAGGCTTTTACCGGATATGTGGTTGTTGCTGCTCATCAGAGCTGAAACATCTGGTTCACTGAGACGTCTTTGGGGCTTCGTACCCTATTCTCCATTTGTACGGGTTGTCCGGTTGCTGGGTGTCCTATGCACACATTTTTATATTTATTTAAGATAAGAGAGAAAAATCTCTTTATTATGCTAGATGGTTATAATGAACCAGAATGTATCTGAATAGGGTTGAATTACAAGTGAATTCAAAATTCACTCACGAGTGGCATCCTCGCTGATATTTTAAATGTCTATGATATCTAGTTAGCTTTGCTCCAAGTCTAATATAATAAAAAGAAAACTTATTTTCATAGTATTAAAGGTTTTAGCCAGGAAATAAAAATGTCCCTTCATTTTTAGAGCCATTACATTTTCACACAAATATTTTAATCACCTGAAAATTAGTTGAGAAACGTAGGAGACTCGCACGTAAAAAGGAGAAAATGTAAAAAATCAGCGAGCCTGCCTCCCTCAGTCAGGTGGCTTGGGCTGACTGAATGGGGAGCAGTGGAGGTCAGAATTTCCCTCATTCAGATCCATTCTAAGGTCAAATTTACAAATGGAGGCGGGTGGTAAATTTCCATGTCTGACCTCTTGAATATATGCCAATATTTCACACTGGGATTCCTGGTAATTAATTTTGGAATTCTGAATGAATATAAAATATGCATTTCAAATGTGTCGTGTACAACCTGTAACCTGACAATACCATGACAGGAGAAGGGCAGCGTGTGTTTGTATAGTGCAGAAACTGCTTTATAATTGCTGTTTAATCGGTGATGTCTCCCTTTATAGAGCTCCGCTTGCAGCTGGACTCTGATCAACATGGGGTATCGGTGCTTGTGAATGCATACCCTGGCATAAGAAATAATGAGCCTACGCATTGGTATTTCCAGTATTTCCTAGGCGGAAGTGAATGCAGTATAATTTCTTGTATCCGTATATCTGCAGGCTTTTACCGGATATGTGGTTCTTGCTGCTCATCAGAGCTGAAACATCTGGTTCACTGAGACGTCTTTGGGGCTTCGTACCCTATTCTCCATTCATACGGGTTGTCCGGTTGCTGGGTTTCCTATGCACAAGTTTTAATATTTATTTAGGATGATAGAGAAAATTGTCATTATAATGAACCAGAATGGATCTGAATAGGGTTGAATTACAAGTGAATTCAAAATGCACTGAGGAGTGGCATCCTCGCTGATATTTTAAATGTCTATGATATCTAGTTAGCTTTGCTGCAAGTCTAATATAATAAAAAGAAAATTTATTTTAATAGTATTAAAGGTTTTAGCCAGGAAATAAAAATGTCCCTTCAATTTTAGAGCCATTAAATTTTCACATAAATATTTTAATCACCTGAAAAATAGTTGTGAAATGTAGGAGACTCGCACGTAAAAATGAGAAAATGTAAAACATCAGCGAGCCTGCCTCCCTCAGTCAGGTGGCTTGGCTGACTGAATGGGGAGCAGAGGAGGTCAGAATTTCCCTCATTCAGATCCATTCTAAGGTCAAATTTACAAATGGAGGCGGTGGTTAAATTTCCATGTCTGACCTCTTGAATATATGCCAATGAATTTGATTACTAGTATTTCACACTGAGATTCCTGGTAATTAATTTTGGAATTCCGAATGAGTATAAAATATGCATTTCAAATGTGTCGTGTACAACCTGTAACCTGACAATACCCTGACAGGAGAAGGGCAGCGTGTGTTTGTTTAATGCAGAAACTGCTTTATAATTGCTCTGTTTTAATCGGTGATGTCTCCCTTTATAGAGCTCCGCTTGCAGCAGGACTCTGATCAACATGGGGTGTCGGTGCTTGTGAATGAATACCCTGGCATAAGAAATAATGAGCCTACGCATTGGTACTTCCACTATTTCTTAGGCGGAAGTGAATGCAGTATAATTTCTTTGTATCCGTATGTCTGCAGGGTTTTTACCGGATATGTGGTTCTTGCTGCTCATCAGAGCTGAAACATCTGGTTCACCTGAGACGTCTTTGAGGCTTCGTACCCTATTCTCCATTCGTACGGGTTGTCCGGTTGCTGGGTTTCCTATGCACACATTTTTATATTTATTTAAGATAATAGAGAAAATTGTCATTATAATGAACCAGAATGGATCTGAATAGGGTTGAATTACAAGTGAATTCAAAATGCACTGAGGAGTGGCATCCTCGCTGATATTTTAAATGTCTATGATATCTAGTAGCTTTGCTGCAAGTCTAATATAATAAAAAGAAAATTTATTTTAATAGTATTAAAGGTTTTAGCCAGGAAATAAAAATGTCCCTTCCATTTTAGAGCCATTAAATTTTCACATAAATATTTTAATCACCTGAAAAATAGTTGTGAAATGTAGGAGACTCGCACGTAAAAATGAGAAAATGTTAAAACATCAGCGAGCCTGCCTCCCTCAGTCAGGTGGCTTGGCTGACTGAATGGGGAGCAGGAGGTCAGAATTTCCCTCATTCAGATCCATTCTAAGGTCAAATTTACAAATGGAGGCGGTGGTAAATTTCCATGTCTGACCTCTTGAATATATGCCAATGAATTTGATTACTAGTATTTCACACTGAGATTCCTGGTAATAATTTTGGAATTCCGAATGATATAAAATATGCATTTCAAATGTGTCGTGTACAACCTGTAACCTGACAATACCCTGACAGGAGAAGGGCAGCGTGTGTTTGTAAGTGCAGAAACTGCTTTATAATTGCTGTTTTAATCGGTGATGTCTCCCTTTATAGAGCTCCGCTTGCAGCGGACTCTGATCAACATGGGGTCGGTGCTTGTGAATGCATACCCTGGCATAAGAAATAATGAGCCTACGCATTGGTATTTCCACTATTTCTTAGGCGGAAGTGAATGCAGTATAATTTCTTTGTATCCGTATGTCTGCAGGTTTTACCGGATATGTGGTTTTGCTGCTCATCAGAGCTGAAACATCTGGTTCACTGAGATCTTTGGGCTTCGTACCCTATTCTCCATTCGTACGGGTTGTCCGGTTGCTGGGTTTCCTATGCACATTTTAATATTTATTTAAGATGATAGAGAAAAATCTCATTATAATGAACCAGAATGGATCTGAATAGGGTTGAATTACAAGTGAATTCAAAATGCACTGAGGAGTGGCATCCTCGCTGATATTTTAAATGTCTATGATATCTAGTTAGCTTTGCTGCAAGTCTAATATAATAAAAAGAAATTTATTTTAATAGTATTAAAGGTTTTAGCCAGGAAATAAAAATGTCCCTTCAATTTTAGAGCCATTAAATTTTCACATAAATATTTTAATCACCTGAAAATAGTTGTGAAATGTAGGAGACTCGCACGTAAAAATGAGAAAATGTAAACATCAGCGAGCCTGCCTCCCTCAGTCAGGTGGCTTGGGCTGACTGAATGGGGCAGAGTGGAGGTCAGAATTTCCCTCATTCAGTCCATTCTAAGGTCAAATTTACAAATGGAGGCGGTGGTAAATTCCATGTCTGACCTCTTGAATATATGCCAATGAATTTGATACTTATTTCACACTGGGATTCCTGGTAATAATTAATTTTGGAATTCCGAATGAATATAAAATATGCATTTCAAATGTGTCGTGTACAACCTGTAACCGACAATACCCTGAGAGGAGAAGGGTAACGTGTGTTTGTTTAATGCAGAAACTGCTTTATAATCGCTCTGTTTAAATCGGTGATGTCTGCCTTTATAGAGCTCCGCTTGCAGCAGGACTGTGATCAACATGGGGTGTCGGTGCTTGTGAATGCATACCCTGGCATAAGAAATAATGAGCCTACGCATTGGTACTTCCACTATTTCTTAGGCGGAGTGAATGCAGTATAATTTCTTTGTATCCGTATGTCTGCAGGTTTTACCGGATATGTGGTTCTTGCTACTCATCAGAGCTGAAACATCTGGTTCATGAGACGTCTTTGAGGCTTCGTACCCTATTCTCCATTCGTACGGGTTGTCCGGTTGCTGGGTTTCCTATGCACACATTTTTATATTTATTTAAGATATAGAGAAAAATCTCATTATAATGAACCAGAATGGATCTGAATAGGTTGAATTACAAGTGAATTCAAAATCACTGAGTGGCATCCTCGCTGATATTTTAAATGTCTGATATCTAGTTAGCTTTGCTTAAGTCTAATACTAAAAAGAAAACTATTTAATAGTATTAAAGGTTTTAGCAGGAAAAAAATGTCCCTTCAATTTTAGAGCCATTAAATTTTCACATAAATATTTTAATCACCTGAAAATTAGTTGAGAAATGTAGGAGACTCGCATGTAAAAAGGAGAAATGTAAAACATCAGCGAGCCTGCCTCCCTCAGGTGGCTTGGGCTGACTGAATGGGGAGCAGTGGAGGTCAGAATTTCCCTCATTCAGATCCATTCTAAGGTGAAATTTACAAATGGAGGCGGTGGTAAATTTCCATGTCTGACCTCTTGAATATATGTCAATGAATTTGATTACTAGTTTTTCACACTGAGATTACTGGTAATAACTGGTTTGATGGGAATTCCTAATCATTATAAAATATGCATTTCAAATGTGTCGTGTACAACCTGTAACCTGACAATACCATGACAGGAGAAGGGCAGCGTGTTTGTACAGTGCAGAAAGTGCTTTATAATCGCTCTGTTTTAATCTGTGATGTTTCCTTTATAGAGCTCCGCTTGCAGCAGGACTCTGATCAACATGGGGTATTGGGGCTTGTGAATGAATACCCTGGCAAAAGAAATAATGAGCCTACGCATTGGTACGTCCACTATTTCTTAGGTGGAACTGAATGCAGTATAATTTCTTTGTATCCGTATATCTGCAGGCTTTTACCGGATATGTGGTTGTTGCTGCTCATCAGAGCTGAAACATCTGGTTCACTGAGACGTCTTTGGGGCTTCGTACCCTATTCTCCATTCGTACGGGTTGTCCGGTTGCTGGGTGTCCTATGCACACATTTTTATATTTAAGATAAGAGAGAAAATCTCTTTATTATGCTAGATGGTTATAATGAACCAGAATGGATCTGAATAGGGTTGAATTACAAGTGAATTCAAAATTCACTGACGAGTGGCATCCTCGCTGATATTTAAAATGTGTAGGATAGCTTTGCTCCAAGTCTAATATAATAAAAAGAAAATTTATTTTAATAGTATTAAAGGTTTTAGCCAGGAAAGGAAAAAGTCCCTTCAATTTTAGAGCCATTAAATTTTCACATAAATATTTTAATCACCTGAAAATTAGTTGTGAAACATAGGAGACTCACATGTAAAAAAAAGGAGAAAATGTAAAACATCAGTGAGCCTGCCTCCCTCAATCAGGTGGCTTGGGCTGACTGAATGGGGAGCAATGGAGGTCAGAATTTCCCTCATTCAGATCCATTCTAAGGTCAAATTTACAAATGGAGGCAGATGTAAATTTCCATGTCTGACCTCTGGAATATATGCCAATAATTTTGATTACTGGTATTTCACACTGGGATTCTTGGTAATAACTAGTTTTGGAAATCTGAATGAGTATAAAAGAAGCATTTCAAATGTGTCGTGTGTAACCTATAACCTGACAATACCATGAGAGGAGAAGTGTCATGTGTGTCTGTATAGTGTGGAAACTGCTTTTAATTACTCTTTTGATAGGTCATGTCTGCCTTTATATAGATCTGCTTACAGAGGAGAGGCATGGAGAGATGGCACATTCAGGGATATAAAGGCTTATAGGACGTCATACTCAAGTTAGGCTTGCAGCTGTAGGTTTTTGGGATGTTGCTCTGTAGGATGTTACTTTTCTCCCTTAGGTCTTACTCTGGACTTACATGTTGTCCCTTAGCTCCTTGGAAGTAACTTTGCGTTCTGCAAAAACAGCATGCCCTTGAGAGATCTCTTCCTGTTATGTTCTTGCCTGTATTCCCTTCCCTGCATAGGCTGTATGTTAAGCTTGTTAGATTGTAGACTGTGCATGTCTTAGTGTCTGACAGATTGTGGAGAGGGTGTTGGCAGGAAGGTGCTGGGGGATGCACATGCTGGTACTGAGTGGGCATCTCTCCCTTAGGCAGAGTGTCTGAGACTGTGAGAGGAGGAGGGTGTATGGGGACACGTGTGATGGGGTTCTGGGTGGTGACCTCTCGCTTAGGCAGGGTGTGGTTAGGAGGCTGACGTGGTTAGGAGGCTGACGTGGTTAGGAGGCTGATGAGGGATACGCATGCTGGTACTGAGTGGGCATCTCTCTCTTAGGCAGAGTTTCAGACAGGTTTTGGGCAGGAGGGCGCTGGGGGAAGCACATGCTGGTACTGAGTGGGCATCTCTCTCTTAGGCAGAGTATCTGAGACTGTGAGAGGAGGAGGGTGTATGGGGACACGTGTGATGGGGTTCTGGGTGGTGACCTCTCGCTTAGGCAGGGTGTGGTTAGGAGGCTGACGAGGGATACGCATGCTGGTAATGGGTGGGCATCTCTCCCTTAGGCAGAGTTTTAGATAGGATGTGGGCAGGTGGGTGCTGGGGGATAAGTATGTTGGTATTGGGTGGGATCTGTCCCTCAGGCAGAGGTATTTAATCTTTCACAAAGTGTGTGATGAAGTCTATTTTACTAATTTAATATAATAAATTTTTTATTTTTAAGGTGATGATTGAGGAGGTTCTTTAATTGGTAAAGTAGTTTGTTTCACGTTCTTAACTGTGTGAGATGCTTGGATTTGGCCAACTGGAGGAAGAAAGCTGCTCATGCAATGTAATGGACTGGATGAGATGCAGAGGACGGACTGTTTTAGGTAAAAATGGAAAAAGAGATCGGAGGCTTTTAACTTGTTTATGGAAGAGTTACAAGCAGTGGAAATCCTTGTAGTGTAGGGGTGGGGGAATAACGGAAGGGTTGGGGATTTTGTTCTACGTTTTGCATTGGCTGTTTATTTTTGCTGATTGAATTATGATGCATACAAGTGTTGTATATTTGTTATGTTCTGGCTAAAACAGTCTACTGAATAAATATATATATAAATATCAAATGAAATTGTGTTTAAATAAAATAGAGGTTGGATGTGAATTCTTTGAGTGAGCTGCTTAAAAGCAGAAGTTTGCTTCAAGCAACCAGTGGATCTTGGAGACTCTTTTCTTCTTTATAAGAATTTCTTTAATTTGGGGAGGGGGGGGGAGGTAGATGGGTGGGTGTCTACTCCCACAGAACAAGTATAAGTTTTGAAAAGTGCTTGCTATGAAAGGCTCGTTGGCCTCAGGATTTGGAGCCGGGTTAGTAAGTTAGAGGTTGTGGTTTTGAAGCTGGCCAAGGTCAGTACTTTCTGGTATGGCAATGTGAGTGAGGGATTGGGGTAGGGTTACGGTTTTGGTTAGTAGTCAGGTTAGGGTAGGGGATTATGGTGCTTTAGAGGGTCAGGGTTAGTGTCAGTGTGAAGATCTGATGGCAGCCTGTGTTCCAGTGTTACTCCTGGGGTAAATTTGGGCAAAAAAATGTAAAACTCTGTGCCCAAAAAGTTAAAAATCTGCTAATTTTATATTGGTTTAAATAATATCTTTCCCAGGACAAGAAGGATGGTAGTCCTTACCTGTGGGTGACATCACTGGATGGAGCCTTATGGAAAACTGTGACGTCCACCTGATCGACACTGGCAGGTGCATTGAAAATGGTTAGTAAATGTTGCCGGGAGCACCAGGGTAGTGGTGACTGTCTATCAATGAGTCCTTCTAAGACATTGTTATTGGTGCTGGGGAAAGATTGGGATGAGCACTGAGAAAAGTATTGACACTGGCACCAATGCGAGTATATTTCTGGTGCTGACCCCGACACTGCATTGGCCTTGATGGTTATTGATCCGCTTGTGAAGAAGACATGGTTAGTAGAGCTGTTAACAGTTTCTTCACCTGAACAACTAAGGTGATCCCCAGACATCAGTATTGGGTACTTAGCCACCATAGGTCTCTGTGGTGGTGCCAGTAACACCTAGCCTGCCACCCCTTGTAGCTGTGAATTCCCAATATTCTGTTTGTTTGACTGCCGCAGAACACTGAAATGATGAATTGAATGTGTTATGTGCTCTGACGCCTGTGCTGAGTGTCTCCAAAAGCATTAGTGTTCCATGTAGATACACATGTAAAAGATGTTTATCTAATCTGTACAATTCCATTGCAGATAAACATGCAAACATCCGAGCCAGTGTGACGACCAGAAATGAGCAGGGGCTATGGAAAAGGGCACACGAAAAAAGTGGCCACTTGTGGGCACAAGCTAATCACAGGTGGGTCCAAGTCAGAGGGATACCAAGATCCCTCCCTGATTTTCAAAATGTAGTCACACAATGTGAATATTGTCAGTTGACACATCCAAGGTCACCCAGGCTATTGAGCAGGGGCATATTCATCGTGGTTTAAGTCCTGCCACTATTTGGCAAATAGATTTTATAGGCCGTTTATGAAAATGTGGAGATGTATATTTATATATGGCAGTAGATACCTGTAGTGGAATCATGATGGCTGTGCCTGCACGAGAGGCTAATCAGATAGCTACGTTATAACTTTTAAATGAAATGAGTAGCTATTATGGAATACCAAAACAAGTTCAGAGCGATAGAGGGACTGGTAACTTAGTGCAGCAATATGCTAGAGACAACTACATTGAATGGATATTTCAAATTCCATATTATCCGCAAGCTGTTGGCCTTATTGAGTGTATGAATGGGTTATTAAAAAGTGTGTTACGGTGTCTTACAAAATTTGACACTATGAAGGGGTGGAAATCTGTATTGTCCACAGCTCTACAGCTGCTAAAGAGTAGACCTTTAAAAAAGGATGGAATGACTCCATTCCAGAAGTTATATAATCATGAACCTGCTTCTACTCAGATCCGAAATATCATTTTCTGGGCTACGCCTTCGGGAAATGTCGAATTGCTTTGCTAAAATAGTTATGAAGCTGAGGGATATGATGTAACCAATCCCACCGCTATAGTGATACCTCCCCATGAATCTTTATTGTATGATTTTCAGATTGGGTGCAGCATCCCTAAGCAACATTTTGGATGGCTGTGTATTTTATCTAGTTGTGCAAAACAAGGCATAGCTGTATTGGGGGACTCATTGATTCTGACTACTGTGGTCCCATATATGTACTGTATCATAACTAGACGATTAAAGATATTTACGTTCCTGCCCAAACCCAAATGGTACAATTGATTAATATTCCCTATGTAACAGAGCAAATGGCATGGGGAATTCCCAATTCCACTCCCCGAGGACAAGGTGCCTTTGGAAGCACCTCCAGTCCAAGTAAACTACATCCTGGAGCTAAAATATGGATCTTCACACCTCATAGAGAACCTAGGAAAGGTGAAATTTTAGCTGTTGGCAAACATGCAGTACTGACTGTACTACCAGAAGGAGATGAACATTAGATACAGGTACCCAGTATCCGATGTAAACTAAGGGAATAACTAACGCTGCGTTCTCTTGCTACAGGTTGGCTTGCATCTCCCGTTTATGGTGATCAACGTCTTTGCCATGATTGTTATGGTGCACACCCTATATCAGCCTGTTGAAGTAACATCTGGATGGGGGACTATCAAGTGGAAGAACAGCACCTTCTCTGGAACGCAGGATAATTTCACTTGTAAAGCATACGATGCTTGTGTGGTTTGGAACCTCACCACAACTGCAAAAGTAGTAAAAGCAAAGGCCACTCAGGACAAAATCACTAGATTAGTTGTCAAGTATAAAGGCGTCAGTACATTAACAGATACTGTATGTAAATTTACATCACTTCCTTTCCCAGTCTATCTTCCCGAAAGAGGAAGTATGCTAATACAAGTTTTGCATGCTAACAAATGGATATGGACCACCAGTAATCACACTATTGACAATACAATGTGTACCCCTACACTAATGGGATTGGCTTGCCCTTTAATGTATTCCACATTACCCGATGATTGCTTGTTGCAGCAGCCTTTGGCACACTGTAGTCTTCTAATATTACCTGATAATGTGACTGGTGTCATAATTCCATTCCCTGGAACTGTATGTGTATATAATTTGACTTTAACAGGATGCCTGTATAATGTTACTTGTTTTACTTTTGGTTCTCAACAATATTATTTACTAGCAATGGACATCGCTGATGTGCAATTGGGGGTAAAGTTGGACTTATCATTCTTTAAGACACCATTGTTGGATTCAACTAAACTGCAAAAGGTATTGAATACCTCAGATTCATTGAAACAGACCCTGAGACATGTGGACATTGCTGTAACTGGTGGCCTGATTCGAGCGGACTTTGCCAAGGAATGCCTACTACATTTACAACTATAATTGATAATAGACACCTCTCATTCTTGGTGGGATGTGTTTTTTGGACATTCCTCTACTGCTACAATGATTCTGAATAGGATTTTTCATTCTATCCTTATTGTAATGTGTGTATGCCTCCTCTGCCTAGCGTGTACATGTTATCTTACCTATTGAGTGCATAAAATAGCACGTCAAAGTAAATATACCACTACAGTGGCTTTGTATGCAGTGGTGCCTGCATTGGAGAATGATTGATCAAGGGTGGAGTGTAGGATAAACATGTTCTTGTTAAACAGATTGTGCAACTCAGCTTTCTGGCTTCCTGTCAGGAATACGGCGGTCTGATCAGCCGCCTGCATGCCAGGGACAGGACGAGTCTGACTGGGTAATAGCAACTGTTGATACATAACATGGGTGGATAGTGATCAATCATTTCTCTCTTGCATGCACACTTGCTTACGGCATGGTATAAAAGAGCAGGACTTTCCAGTGTCCGGTGGGAGTAGGAGATATTGGCTCAATAGAAGTATAGAGTGCTGGACACTGAAAACTCCCTTCTCACCTTTGCTGACCTGACGACTCCTAGATACAAGGCTGATGACACGAAGGGTGCTGGATGGCATATGCAATCATGCTGATATGAGTCCCTAGTTAGATGTGATCAACATCTGCTATTCTATGTTCAGTTAACAGTGTCAACGTGCCCTATGTAACAAGTTATGTTCCTCTGTAAACCTGAGTTGACCATGTGAGCTCCTAGCTCAATGTGATCAATATCTGCTATTCTATTTTTTTTGTTTGAATTAATAGTTTTTTATTGATAACATCATAATGAACAACTGTAGTACAATGCCTTTGTGAAAAACGCTCAAAACGTCCACAATGTATACATCATATTAACTGACTCGAGAAAGATGAACATTCATATAATAAAATAAACAGATGCTTGAACTACTTGATCTGCGGGTTTCTTTTCTATAGAAAATATAAAAGTGTAAAAGTATGCTATACTGCAAACTTAATACAATGTAGAAATAAAATAAAAGAAACCGATACAGAGTTATCACTTATTAAAGCACTCCATTCCCTAACCCTCCCCCCCCCCTCCCCTCTGGGTGAATCTGAGTTGCTCCCAGTCATAATATAGACTCTGTCAACAGTTGATGAACTCTGCGAAATGGAACGTAGTCCACATTCCCTGAAAATTTCTTGTCTAGGATGACATTCGTGAAATCCATAGTGCATACGGTGCCCACGTTGTCTCAAATCTCTGGACCCGCTGTTGTTTAAATGCAGTGATCTTGCCCAGAGCATACATCTTATGAACCCTAGCCTGTATCTCAGGCAGCGAAGGGACCCTACTATCTTTCCAAAGGTATGCAATTGCACATCTGGTGGCCACCACCACAGATTTCACAAACAGCAGGTGTGCCCTTGTACCATCTTCATTGTGTACCATAGGAAAGCTTGCACTGCTGAAAAGGTAACTGAGGTGTGCAGAACCTCACCACCCATGTGGTCACTTGAGACCAAACATTTTGTATTTTTGGGCAAAACTACCACAGGTGAAGAAATGTACCTATGGAACCAAATAGTTTCCAGCACTGGTCAGACACCCTAGGAAAGATTTTATGAAGTTTAGCGGGGGTTAGGTGCCATCGGTAAAGCAATTTATACCCATTTTCAATGTGCCCTGCTGAGATAAGCCAGGTAGGTCATGCTCCCAGGCTAGTAGGTGAGCATAAGTGTAATTAGGTCCCCATCAACAGTCTGTCTAAGCGTGAAATAGTCTTATCTACTTTATCGGCCTGACGGCACAAGACCTCAGAATCTGGTATGCCCTTCGCTAATTCCACATGCAGGGCCTTGCTATTGAGGAAGTGTTTAACTTGCAAATATGAAAATATGTCCCTACTAGGTAAATGGTATCTGTCACTCAGTCTATCAAAGCATACCATACCTCCCGGTTCCCAGATGTGAGTTATTTGAGAAATGCCACCAGAGAGCCACCTCCGAAAAGCTGCGGCCGTCTGTCCAGCCAGGAACAACTTGTTATGAAAGAGGTGGGTACTGTGATAATATACCTTGTTTCCCACGAGTGAGTTCTTCCAAAGAGACCAAATAGCGCAAGTTGTCCGGACAGTGGCAGGTAAGCCCGAAATAGTGGCCCATGTATGTTTAGGCTGCTAGGGGCATCGAGCCCATCATCGCTTGTTCCAATTTTACCCAAAGCGGTTGTCTGTCCCTCTTATGCCAATCTAGAACCGCTTTCAAATGTGCCGCGGCATGGTACCAGGAGAGATGTGTGACACTCATTACCACCCTGGGATTTGGATCGAAATAGAACTGCTTTGGCCACTCTTGGTCTCTTTCCTTTCCAAATGAATTTCAATAGTCTTTTCTGCCATTTATCAAGTAACCCAGGTGGGACTTCTATAGGGAGTGTTTGAAATAAGTATAATATTCTAGGAAGGATGTTCATTTTAAGGACTGCAATTCTGCCTACCCAAGAAAATATTAGCGGTTCCATTCCTCCAGGTTTTTATAAATCTTTTGCATTAGCGGGGAATAGTTGAACTGAAATAAATCGTCCCGAACGCCAATGTAAACTCCCAGATACTTGATCTTTGTTTTTGCCCATCTATAGGGGTAGGATTGTTTAAGTTCCTCCACCATACCTGTTGGTGCCGATATTAAGGAGCTCCGACTTATCCCAGTTTAATTTAAATCCCGACACCTTTCCGAAAGCCAGAAGTTCCTGACCTATAGCAGGAAGGGAGGGGGGTCGGTGAGTGTGAAAAGTATGTAGTCTGCAAAAAGGGAGAGTTTGGAGGAAAAGTCCCCCACTGAAATACCAGATATCAGACTATTATTTCGGATTTTGATGGTAAATGGTTCCAAAAAAATTGCAAAAGGATGGGTGACAAGCGACAACGCTGCCTAGTGCCTCTGCCGATCGGAAAGGAGTCAGAATAACCCCCATTCACCTTTAGTCTAGCCAAGGGGGAATCATCAGTTTCCGAATCACCCCAAAA